>NC_056729.1:351568724-351664011 GCF_019279795.1 Protopterus annectens | reverse complement strand
GGGTTTCGGATGGGCGATGCCCCTATGACTCATCAGGGGAGGCAGCTATGGATGCTCTAGTACAACCTTGGCCAACAGGGCTACTTTATGCATTTCCTCCGGTTCCACTTCTCCCAAAGTCATTCAGAAAGCTTCTCAATTGGGGTCCACAATGATACTAATTGCTCAAGACTGGCCTCGTCAGGTATGGTTTCCCTACCTGAAGAAACATGCGGTGGACGATCCTTGGGTTTTGGATCTAACTCGGATCTGCTAATTCATCAGTCGGGACGACAAAACCAGTACCTTGGCACTTTGAAGTTGACAGCTTGGCTCCTCCACTTCCGACTTTAGTCAGAAATCACACCTTAGACCCGGAAGTTATTCACATTTTATCTTCGGCCCACAAACCCACCACTAAGAAATTGTACCTCAGTAAGTGGAAGAGGTTTGCTATCTGGGCTCAACTCAGGGGCTTAGACCCTATCACTGCCCCGATTCCAGAGGTTTTGAAATTTTTAACATCCTTGTTTAATCAAGGATCTTCAGTCTCTACTATTAAGGTCCAACTGGCAGCTATCTCTAAATTTCACGAATCCATGGATCCACCATTGATGAGCAGCAGATTATGCAAAACTTTCATTAAATGTGCGGGGCTGTTAAGACCCCCAGTTTTTCATCCTGCGCCTCCGTGGGATCTTGATTTGGTGCTTCGTGCCTTAACATCTTCCCCTTTCGAACCGGCTGCTCCATGTGAGTTAAAATATCTGTCTTGGAAAACTGCCTTCTTAGTTGCAATTACCTCTGCAAGAAGAGTTTCAGAGCTTCAAGCCCTATCTATCAAACCACCGTACTTGATTTTTCACAAGGATAGAGTATCACTTAGGCCTAACCCATCTTTTGTCTCAAAGGTTTGTTCTAATCTCTGTCTCCAACAATCTCTAGAGCTACCAGTTTTCTTTCCAAAATTCTCCAACAAAGCAGAGTACACTCTCCATAAATTGGATGTTCACAGGCAATTGCGCTTCTATCTAGACAGGACTCAGCAAATTCGTAAATCAGACCAGTTGTTTGTGTCCTTTTCAGACAATAAATTGGGTAAAACCATCACAAAAGCTACTATCTCCAAATGGATTAGAGATTGTATAACTCAGGCTTATTCCTCTTCAAATAAGCAACTTACAACATCTATCAAAGCTCACTCTACCAGAGCTATGGCTACTTCTATCGCCTTTCATTCCAAGCTCGCTATTTCTGAGATTTGTGCTGCGGCTACTTGGTCCAACCCGCACTTTCATTTCCCACTATAAATTGGATGTGGCATCTAAAGGGCGAGCATCATTTGGTTCCACGGTACTCAGGAGTGTTTTCCAGTGAGCCACCCAGGATTCAGGTGCTAGGGACGCTGTCCCATCAGTCAGAATGTAGGCGAGATAGGATCACATAACATCTTTTAGTTATGTACTCACCATAACTTCAGATGTTTGGGATCCATCTCGCCTACATTCTAATCCATCCTCCTTCCCCCTGCCTTGGAGATCAGAAGAGATTGAACGGTTTTGAGTTCTACTGTTTTATCTTGTTTCGTCTGACGATGTTATATAAGCAGTGCGTGCATGTGTGCATGTATGCATGTATGCGGACAAACTAGATCTGGGGGACTGGTAGTGGTGCATCCTGGGATATAGTAAGCTCAGCCAATAAGAGACTTCGCTCTTTGGCATAAGCGTGCCGAGTCGGAGCCGAGGGATCGGCTCCGAACCCATCAGTCAGAATGTAGGCGAGATGGATCCCAAACATCTGAAGTTATGGTGAGTACATAACTAAAAGTTTTAGTTTTACTGCTATTGACCAAGTTTTAAATACAGACAAGAGATGGGATGCAGAAGTGGATTTAAACTGGAAAGAATATGCTTGGCAAGTGAGGCAAAACACAGGTGCAGATCCAGGTATGAATGATATGGAAAACTTTAAAGCAGTGTTATGTAAGAAAGGGTTAAAACACTGCAAATGTTTTGGGTCATGTGACTTGAGCAAACTAAAAATCTGAATTTTGTATGTGTGACAACCAGGTCTGAAGTTCTTTGTGAATGAAAGTGCTTACTCGTTTTTTGTTTTAATAAATATTGAGGGTTTTATTGTCATTCGAACTGCATATTGGATTTATTACTTTTACAATTGGGACTGTGGAGATTTATTTGGTTCTTGTAGATTAGTTATACATCACCATTTTTCTCTTATCGCCTCCTATCCTAACTGTTAGTAATTGAGCAGTCTCTGCCTGTAACCTTGGCATATTTAATTCTTGCATAAACATTTAAATTTTTACCCTTTCTTGATTTCCATACACCTTTTTTTGTTAAACGTCTAGTTACAGCTTTTATGTTGTGTGCATGTAGTGTTAGGCTGAAATGGAGATAAACTGCATAAAAATTAACTTGCCAATGTTGCATCCTACAGAGCTTTGTGTTTTATTGAAAACACTTAAAAGCACACACAAAAACCTATGTACGTCTTCAAATATTGAAGTTTTACCCTCCTAATAGGAACAAATGTTCCAAACTGACAGCTACACAAACAGACTTCAGCTAACTGAAAAAAAAAAGTTATCCATGCCAAGATGCATGATATAGTGTGGTTTTAAGTGCTGTTTGGTTTTGTCTTCTCTTTATAGCTGTCCCAGTTGGGAAAACACTTGAATGGTTTCAGAAAACATTTTTTCCAAGTCATTACTACTCTTTATCAGATTGCTGTAGACATGAGAACCAGACACACGACTGTTTACTGGAAAAAGCCTTATAATAATCAATATTCTTTTTCATGTAGCTGCTTTCTCTTAAAATTACTAGATTAAGATAATTGCCTTAATACAGTCATTCCCCTATGCAAGAATGAGAAAAGCACTGATTTCTGTCTTTTGTCAAGCTCTTTTAACCAGAGCTGCTTTTTTGACATTGCAGTGCCTGCATTTCTTAAAACTGAACAAGGATTGTGAGAAGGGCGAAAGAAACGTAAAGGAACATATATTTACATTAGTATCTTCATTACACTTGTAAAGTTTTTCATGTTATTTAAAAAAAAAAAAAATTCTCAGTTTCCCCTCCAGAAAAACATGCTCAGCACATTAATGACACTAAGTAGGATGTATGCTTTAGTCCCCTACAACTTTAACAAAGCCCAGTATTTCCAGATTTTTTTTCTGTTTCACAAATATAATTATTGCTTTGTAATCCTACATTGGCAATTTTGAAGTTACTGACTATTCCACAAATTGACATGAAGTAAGGGTATATTTGGAGCCCCCTACAAGTTTAAGCAAGGTCCAAGAAAGTCCAATATTTCCAGATTCTGTTGTTAATCTTCTCCCAAACCGTGTGTCTGCTTTGTTTCCAATGTACTCTTGATTCTTCTATTCAACTCTTGTGCATCCTCCCAAGGCGTTTTCTGTTGAAACACTGGAAACATTTTCATTGACATTTGGTGTCTGTAGTCTTTATACCAGAAGAACAAGTAGCTGAATCACCCGTTTCACAGCTTACCTTTTGTTGTACAAACTTTTGTATTTCTTCCATAGCATGAAATTCTTCAAAAAATGAATTTGTTCCTTCAGAGGAAAAATATTTTGAAGATAGCTGGGTACAGCAGTTTGAATCCTCACGCCTGCTACTTAACATTCCCTGAATAATGGGATACATTTACTTTGGTGTACAATAAGTAGTCATTCTCTACAAACACTGATGTCTCACTTTTAGTATTTTGTCTTCCTGCCACAGTTTTGTCAGAATCCACTATTTGTGCTGGTAAGATTGCAGCTTTAGTGTTAGTCTAGGTTGTTTTCTCATAGCCAGGTTTGGAGCATACACACTATGCCCTTTCAATTAACAGTTCATGTTGTGGAATACAGTCCAGTTGCTTATTGGTGCTTTCATAAAATTAGTCTGTTCCTTCTAGCTTCTGGGTACAGCTGAAAATGTTAGGTTTTCCTTATGTGCGCTCTCCTTTATTTTTTGAAACGTCTCTTCTTCTGCATTCTCTCATTCAGACAACCTTTTCATTTTGACCTGAGCGCTTTGCAGATGTTCATGTTACCCTGCTGCAGTCATCACACTTGGGTTATCCTGTCATCAGGCGGTCCCGCAGTTGGCCGGAATTCCAAAGTCTTGGTCCGGCGTTGGTTGCTGTCTCTTCCCTGACGTCAGTGCACCAGGGGTATATATAATGCATCCGACGCCATTTTCTCAGTCTCTCTTCCCATGCGGTGCCTGAAGCAGAAGTAGTTCACAAGTGCCGGTCAGCCGACTCGAGATTTTCGAAGTCGAATTTCAGATCCGAAGTCTCCAATAAAGCTAAGTACCCCGTTGGGGAAACTTTTCTTGCCTCAGACCGATGTCAGAAAAAGTTAATTGTATTTCTTGTGGGAAGCAAATACCTCAAGGATTTTCACTCTTACTGCATACCTTGCCTAGGCCCAGACCACTACGTCACTGGTTGTCGTTTTTGTGCTAGGTTTAATAAGCGTACTATAAAAAGACGCTTTGATTTCGCATGACACTATTTTGGTAGAAAATTTAACTACACAATGCCGTCGAAGCAACAGACTACCGGCGTGCACAAAACACGCAAGGATAAGGACAGGCAACCTAGGCTCAAGCCAGACTCCGAGGCCTCGGCTGGACCGGTGTCCGGTTCACCGGTCTTCAGTGAGGCTCAGACGCAGCTCCCGACTACCGCAGATTTGGAACCAGAGACCACTTCGGAGCTTTTGGTGGAGAGCGCTAGGCAGACGCAGCCATTTTGTTCAGCCCCTACCGACGACTGCAGAAAGATGTCCGTGCTGCAGAAACACCTTTGGTTTCTGAAGGCGTCTTCAGACCGACTACGCTCACCATAAAAACGTATCCTAAGCTCAAGACTCCTATTAAACCTAAAAAGACTGCACTGCAGTCTCCAGTTCAAGGCTCCATGCCTAAGAAACAGATGCTTAAAATGGCTATAGATTTGATCTCTCTAATCAGGGGGTTCCCAACCCCCACCTGACAAAAGGCTTAGACAAGAGGAAGATTATGCCTCCTCTGATCAAGTGTCTATTTCCTCAGGTTCCTCTGTGGACCAGGATTACTCCTTCTCCCCTTATGAAGATTCTGATGCTGAGGATTCTATTCCCTCAGCTTCTCCTGAAGACTACTCCTTTGGGGAAACTTTACACACTGAGGGAACATTTTCACTGGTAAGGTCAGGACTACTCTGACTCAAAGAAAAGGCTCAGAGTGTTTTACTCCCCCAGCACAGACCACTTGCCATCCCCTCAGTTTTAGACATTGTGGATTATATTTACTTATAATCTAGTTTGAACCCAGATTCTCTGCCTCCTGCGCCAGCCAAACCAGACAGATACCGTAGAGTGCCTGATTCACACAAATTCCTTTATAAAAGTTCTGTTGCTGATCCAGAGACTAAGGCTTCTATGGCAAAAAATCCTGTACCCTCTGAAAGGGACTCCAGAGCACTAGACAGGTGGGGGAAAAAGGTTTACACCTCAGCCACTCTAGTTATGAGAGCACTAAATTGCCAATTTCACATGCTAAAATATCAACAATTTCTCATGTCTGAGCTAAAACAAAAAATGAGCACACTCCCTCAACAGTCTGAATTGAAAGAAATGCAGGATCTGTTGCATGCAGCTGAACAGGTGGGCAAACATACTTTACAATGTGGTTTTGATTCTTTGGAGGCTTCCTGCAGAGCAGCTTTCACTGGGTCTGTTATACGTAGACATGCTTGGTTAAAGGAACAAACTCTGCCTGATCATGTTAAAGTGAAGCTTCTAGATGCTCCCTTACAGCAGGATGTTCTATTTGGAGTTAAGGCAGAAGAAGTCTTAAAGAAAATGGAGGATAAGGCAAAATCTATGCAGACAGTCAAAGATTTTCTACAGGTACAGCCTCCTCGCTTCAGCAGAAATTGGCCAACTAAAAATTGGTCCTTTCCAGCTACCGACAGACCACAGAGGGGTAAATACAGACGTCCAAGAGGCAGAGGACCACCACAAGCCCAATATAAACCTCGACAGTGGGGCACTGCAACAGAAGGGAGAAGACTGGCCCCAATCCACCAGAAGGCAAACTCAATGACCTGCACCTCATCTGGCCAAGGAACAGTCTCTTGGCAGCTCCCTTGGGAGGAAAACTCGCACTTTTTTCAGACAACTGGCACATTGTCACAAAGGACACATGGGTCCTAGACATAATTTCACGAGGATACAGATCCCATTTCCACACCTTGCCAATGAAAAGAGGAATGCCAAACCTGCCACAAAATCAATGGGCAGAGGCACAAAAACAAATTACAGCTCTCATGGATATGAGAGCCATTCAACTGGTACCTACACGAGAGCAAGGCCAAGGATTTTACTCAAGACTCTTTCTAGTCCCCAGAAGGGACAATGCCTGGAGACCAATTCTGGACCTTTCAATTCTAAACACCTTCTTACAAGTACCCAAATTTAAGATGCTAACACTACAGCAGCTTCTTCCCATGTTGGGCAAGAAGGCATGGCTAGTAACGTTGGACTTCAAGGAGGCATACCTGCATGTCCCTATCAGACAAAGTTGCAGAAGATATCTCCGTTTCATTGCAGGTTCAACCCATTACCAATTCTCTGCACTGCCCTTTGGCTTATCTACTGCGCCCAGGGTCTTCACAAAATGCCTGGCACCAGTAATTGCATACTGCAGACAGAGGATTTCAAATATACCCATACCTGGGCGACTGCCTCATTCAAGCAGAAAGCAAGGACATCCTCTTACAACATCTGGCTTTTGTAAACCATCTAAGTTGCCTGGGGTACACAGTAAAAGAAAAGAAATCAAAACTAGTACCCTCACAAAATGACATTCCTGGGTGCCAGCTTGAATACAACGGCCCAGAAGGCTTATCTGACACCAAAGACCCTACTCCCTGCAAGAAAAATTCTGCAGGCCTTGGGCTTCATGGCATCTTGCATACTACTAATACCATTTGCAAAGCTGCATATGAGGAAATTACAGTGGTACCTAAAAAGTGTATGGTCTCAACACAGCCACAGCTTGAACACACTGATATCTCTCATTCCGTGCCTACAACAGGAGTTTCTATGGTGGTCACAGGCATGTCACCTCAACAAGGGTTAGCCTTTCACCTTGCCTCCCAGCCAGGCAAACTATGACAACAGATGCATCTGACTGTGTGCCTGGGGGGCAGACATGGCAGGACAGTGCGTTCAAGGCGTATGGACTGCAGATCAAAGAAATCTGCACATCAATCAAAAAGAGATGCTAGCTGTACAGAATGCTTTGACGGCCTTCAAGAACCTATTACATCCAGGACAACTTACAATAAAGACGGACAACAACACAGTAATGTGGTACATAAACAAGGAGGTACACACTCTCCTACCCCCTATGCAGACAAGCAATGACCTTGTGGAACACGGCACTGGCTTACCAAGTTCATTTACAAGCTCAATTCCTGCCAGGAAAAAAAACACATTGGCAGACTACCTCAGCAGAAACATCATGGATTCCCACGAGTGGAAGCTGGATCCACAAGTATTTGCAATGATAACTCAAAAATGGGGCCTTCCATACATAGACCTGTTTGCCAGCCCCCAAAAACTATCGGCTAACAAAATTTTGTACAAGGACACTTCACCATCAAGCTTGGAAAGTGGACGCACTCTCATTCAGTTGGGAAAACCTGACAGTATATGCCTTCCCTCCATTGCCTCTCCTCACAAAGGTGCTACTGAGAATCAGAAAGGAGAGACCACGACTGATACTCATAGCCCCAGACTGGCCACGCCAGCACTGGTACCCACTATTAAGGAATATGGCCTAAGGCCCACCTTGGATTTTGCCACAAATTGCTCATTTGCTCACACAGCAAAACAATCCGATTCTACACAGCCAGCTCAAAACCTTAAATCTGCCTGCATGGCAAATCAACTAAGCATCCAGCAAACTCCTCTTTCACAAGCAGTTATGGAGGTTATTCTGGAAGCTGGGAGGCCCAGCACCAGGAAGGCCTACTCGGACAAATGGAAAAGATTTTGCGCCTGAAACAAAGCTAAAGGCCAAAACGCACTTCAGCCTCACATGCTTCAGATTCTACAGTATTTAACCGAGATGTTGCACAAAGGACTTTCTTTTTCTTCCATTAAAATCCATGCATCAGCTATTTCAGCCCACTACAACACAGATCTACCCTTATTTTCACATCTTCACATCCACTTCTAAGGCAGTTCCTCAGAGGGGCAAACAACATTAGACCCCCCAGGAGAGCACCTACACCAACATGGGACCTCAGTTTTGTTATGGAAAAACTTGCGCCATCTCCCTTTGAACCAGCTTTCTCTGCAGATCTACAGTTTCTATCATGGAAGACTGCCCTGCTGCTAGCAATAACTTCAGCTAGAAGAGTCTCAGAGCTGCAGGCACTAATGGCAGTGGAACCTTTCCTCATTTTCCATCAAGACAGAGTTTCTCTACGTACTAACCCTTCCTTCATGCCTAAGGTGGTTTCCAGTGTGGCTTTAAATCAAGCCATCCACTTACCCACCTTTTTCCCAAATCCACAGAACAAAGGCGAAAGACTCCTGCATTCCTTGGATATTCACAGGCAACTTCGTTACTACTTGGATAAAACTAAGGTTTTCAGGAAATCTGACTAGCTCTTTGTATCCTATGCTACAGCTTCACAAGGGAAGGCTATATCAAAACAATTTCCAAATGGATAGGACATTGCATTCGTTTTTGCTATACCCATCATGGAAAACCAGTTCCTGCTACCATTAGGCCCCACTCTACCAGGGCAACAGCTACATCTACAGCCTTCCTCAGGGGGGTTCCAACCAAGGAGATTTTGGAAGCTGCAACTTGGAGTTCAGTACACACCTTTACCAAGCACTACCACTTACCACTTTACTCTAAGACTAGAGCTGGCTTCGCCACTGCAGTTCTGCAGGGACTTCTAGCCTCCTCTGATCCTCTATGAATCCTCCACCCATCCTTGGCTTTGGGATTCTACCCAAGTGTGATGACTGCAGCAGGGTAACACGATGAACATAGTACAGTTTTGTACCTACCATAAATGTAGATGTTTGAGTGTACACCCTGCTGCAGTCCAGGTTACCCCCCCCCTCTCTCCCCCCTGATCTGACTAAATCTCTACAAAACCTTCCTTATTTGCTTCTAGCTAGAGGGATTTTGTGTGTGTGCTAAAAACTTCATAAATTGGTACTAATTACTGACCACCTTTTTGGGGGCACCTGACATCTGGGGCAAGAAAAACTGAAGAAAATGGTGTCTGATGCGTTATATATACCCCTGGCACACTGCCGTCAGGGAAGATGCGACAGCAACTGATGCCGGACCAAGACTTTGGAATTCTGGCCGACTGCGGGACCGCCTGACGACAGGATAACCCAAGTGTGATGACTGCAGCAGGGTGTACACTCTAACATCTACATTTATGGTAGGTACAAAACTGTACTTTTTATCACCTCATCTGAATATTTGTTTAAAGCTGCTTCTATTTTTTCAGGCTTTTATTGTTTGAGTTGATGCACTCCATCAGTGTTTTATTTATTTTAGCCAAGTTGAGGTGCAAGTGCCTTTTACTTTCCTCTAGGATGTCTGGAGCTTGTACTGCTTTTTGCTGAACTACAGTACTTTTCAGTGTTTTTTCGTCACCTTTTGTAGCTGATTTTCCTTCAGATCATCTATTTTTTTTCTGGCATCCAGACAGTGCGCCTCTAGCCAATTACTGAAATTTACCCAGAAATCTAGGTCCCCTGGCTTTCTTTAAGCTTCTGTTTTCACACTGGTAGAGCTAGACTTAAGCTGTTACTCAATGTGCAGCCATCTTGGAAGCCTGTTTTTCCCCACATCTTGACCTGTGACACTTGTTTTGTTTCTCTACCTGTCAGTTCCATAATCCTTTTCCTCTATGATGTTTTGCTTCCTTACCATACTTTTTTCTTTCTTTCTCTCCCATTTCTCTGATAATGCACACTCAACCTTTTTGTGTGTATAAACTTTATTATATAATGCACCTAAGTTTTGTTTTATAATTTATCCACACCCTTTTTATAGTAGTTTTTTCAAGTTTTTGTTTTATGTAAGCCACACTAACCATAGTTTGCAACCTCTGATATTGTCCTCCCTCTGCCCCTTCCTTCTCTCTTTCCTATATGCCCTTTACCACAAAAGGCCTCTTCTGTTCAAGACTCTGACAAGTGTGGAAAGTCCCAAAGTGTGAGAACAAGCTTTGCATTAAAAGGGAAGAAAAGAATTCAGTCCCTACAAGTTGCACTTACCCTATGTATACCTGTGTTGATTAGTGTTACTTTTTTTTTAACTTTTTTGTTTTGCTTCAATGTTTTAGCCAAAAAGTTGTTTGCATTTTTTTTTGTTTGTGACCTTAGTCTTGTAACTTTGTGTATAACTACAAGATTATCAACATTTATACATTAGTCCGCTTGATATATATGGGCATCCTGAGACAATGTCAAAATTGCTTCATATTTAGAGCCATTTAATCCTTAACCACAATATGCAAAAGCTGGACATTAAGATCACACACGCACATACACTGTCTACCACAAATATCGACCAACTTGTGTTGAGGGACTAAAAAAATCAATCTTCACAAACCTCCATACAGTCGTGTAAATATCTTAATATAACAGTAGATGACTCACTTCACTGTTGCAGTATTCTTTTACTTAAGGGATCTCCTGCCAAAGCCAGGAGAGGATTCAAGGGCAGACAGAAATTACCGACCGGTAAGCCCCACGTCTGACCAGTATACTAAAGCCTTTAGTAGTTATAGGCATTGTACGTTACATGTAGAATCCCTGCGCAAGGCACAGGCTGTAAAGGTGTTGTACAGATGCACACACTTGGAACTTAAAAAAAATACAAGGAGGAACAGAATGCCTTTGGAGTCAAGGAGAACATTTGCATCCAGAGGGAGAAAAAGGTAGACTATGAACCACAAGGAGGAACAGAATGCCCTTGGAGTCAAGGAGAACATTTGCATCCAGAGGGAGAAAAAGGTAGACTATGAACCCCTTGGCCAAGAGGGTAAAAGAAAAAAAAATGCATTACAAGAGCTAAAATAGAGGGGGTAGGAAGGGAATAAACACTGCAGCCACCCCCATAGTGCCTTTTTTAGGCAAGGCTCAAATTCTAAACCTACCACCCTAGAACACAAAAAGGAAAAAAACTAAGGGTAATGCTGCTCAATGCCAGAAGTCTCAATCTCAAGATGCACGCACTCGAGGCCCTTCTCAGTATGGAGAACATCGATGTCTGTGCTGTGACAGAAACCTGGTTCAAGGCTCCTGAGAGCACCCCAGCACTATCAGGTTTTACCTCATATCATGCGTTCCGGCCCCAAAATCCAGACAACACCAAGAAAGGATATTCATAAAGGACACCCACACCTCAAGGTTGGTGGCAACGCACGATGCATCGGAGACCATCCAGGTGCAATTAACCATAGGCAAGACTGCTCTGCAATTTGTAGCATGTTACAGGCCACCCTCTCAAACTCAGGAACCTCACATGGCCTTCCTGAAAACACTGGAGGGGATAAATGTATCTCCAAACACCATCATACTAGGTGACTTCAACTACCCTAATATAGACTGGGAACACTACTCAAGCCCAAACACTCTAGCCCAAAGGTTCCTGGAGTTCATAAACTCAAATGCCATAGAACAACTAGTCACCATCCCCACAAGAGGAGAAAACATATTTGATCTCATCATCACGAACATGGGATCACAATGTTCAACACTGGAAGTATACCCCTCACTGGTGAGATCAAATCATAAACTAATCTCGCTGGAGGTCCTCATCCCGCCCCCACCTGAAATAAGAAAGACCACAGTGAAAAACTTCTCAAAAGCCGACTTCACACTTCTAAAAACTAGTGTGGTCTCCTTTAAGGCCCCTGAGCCGGTGGTAAACATTACTCAAACCGCTGAATCACTTACAGATGCCTTCTACCAGCACCTACAGGACTGCATGGATCAGGCAATCCCAAACAAAACTAAGACTCTTTGTACCAAAGGCAAGTGTCCAGTCTGGTGGACCCCAGCCATAAACAAGCTCTACAACAAAAGGAGGAAGCTACTACAAGATAGAGCAAAATCCTTGAAAGGTAAGACACCTTTGATCATTATAAGTAAAAAAACTAAGAGCTCTCAAAATCATCCAAGGCAAATTTTGAGAGAAAAATCGCCAAGGACTCAAAAGACAATCATAAGGCCTTCTTTAGCTATGTTAGAAACCTAGGAGGAAACTCCCAGATATGCTCAGAATTATTTCAAAATGATGTGAAGATTACTGAACCTACAGACATTGCCAACATATTGGCTGACAGGTTCAGTGCTAACTTCTCCCCCCCCCCTCCCCCTCCAAAAGGAGAGATATCTATACCAGAGGATTGTAGCCCCCAAACATCTCTAACGCCCAGGTGAGAACTGCTCTCTCAAAGGCAAAAAACACAGCATCCATGGGACCAGATGGTGTCCCTGGCTGTGTGCTCCACGAACTCAATGAGGAATTAAACCTGCAGTTAGGACAGCTGTTTAATCTTAGCCTCACCTCAGGATACATACCCAAGGAGTGGCGCATGGCGACTGTGGTCCCACTTCACAAGGGCGGTGCCTCCACCGACCCTGGAAATTACCGTCCCATTAGCTTGACAAGCCTTATCTGCAAGGCCATGGAGAGGATCATGATGGAACTCATAAATAAAGACATAGGGAACTTGCAGACTTTGGATCCAACCCAGTTTGGCTTTGTCAAGGGCAGATCATGCCTTTTAAACTTGGTTGACTTTTTCAAAACAGTCACCAAGGCCATTGATGAGGGTAAGGCAGTCCATACAGCCTACCTTGACCTGGCAAAGGCCTTCGACACAATACCCCACTCAGGTATCATTGATAAACTCATCAGCTTGAATGTAAACCCATACATCACAAGATGGGTTGCAAACTGGCTAAGTGACAGAACCCACAGGGTCAGAGTTGCTGGCGCCATGTCAGACTCGAAGCCGGTCACAAGTGGTGTCCCACAGGGCTCAGTCCTGGGCCCACTCTTGTTCGGCATCTACTTTTCTGAAGTACAAGCAAACACAGGAGGGTTATGGCTGACAAAGTTTGCAGATGACTGCAAACTGGGCGCCATAGTCGAAAACACATCTGACACGGATATCCTTCAGAAGGGCCTCACAGAAACGGATAACTGGTGCCAGAGCCATGGCCTAAAGTTAAACGCCAAGAAATGCATAGTCATACCCTTCGGGAAAAACAAGGTTACCCCTAGCTACCATATAGGTGGCAATCCACTGAGCACAGAAGAAGTTATCAAGGATCTGGGGACCCAGGTTGACAGTAACCTTTCGTTTGACACTCACGTTGCTAAAGTAGTTAGGAAGACCTTCTACATTGCCCACCTGATCATGACGGGATTCACATCTAGATAAGGGAGGTCATCGTTCCCCTGTACTCATCACTCATTAGACCAATGATTGAGTACAGTGCCCCATTTGGAATGTATCTGACCCGACACCTGCAGCAGCTGGAAAGGCCCCAAAAGGATAAAGGGTCTCAAAAATGTCTTATGCTGCCCGACTGAAAGAACTCCAGCTCTATTCAGTCGCATACCGCTTGCTCAGAGGTGACCTGTGCCTGACATACAAGGCAATGTCAAACCCAGATTTGATGAATATGCTTCACCTCAATCTAGATCCCTCAGAACCACAAGGGCGGGAGACTTGAACCTTGGCACGGTTATTAATAGAACGTGCTGGAGGGACGGATTCATCACCCAGAGACTCCCTATGCTGTGGAACAAAATCCCGGTACATGTGAGGCAGAGCACCTCGCTGGCCTTGTTCAAGAGGAATCTTGACCAATGGATGGGAGATCACAGATATACCCCAGGGATTACTTCAGTGTCACTGCTTGACAGAGGCACAACAAAATAATAGGCATAGTTTTCTTCAAACTAAAGGGGTGGCGAAAGCCACATAACTATGGGCTAGGCTTATAAATGCCCTTGGGCAGATAGTCTAGTATGAACCTATGAACCTAAGAGTAAAGAGATGGACCTCCTACTGTCATAAGATTTTTACACAACTAATGTCCTATATCACTGTTGCAGTATTCTTTTCCTAATGGCGAGTACAAGTGCTCAAGAGGATGCCTGGGAGCAAGAAGGCACAGAAGAACCCTCTACGAACTCATCCAGGATAGACCTGGGTCAGCCTGCTGTGGCCCTGGAAATGGAATCCAACTTGTAGTGCTTAGTAAAAATATGAACAAAGGACTAAGTAGCAGGATGGAATGGCATCCACACCCTTGAAAAAGGTACCAGAGGAGGCAACTGCCCTAATAGAATGTGCCTTTACCAATGCTAAGACATTTTCCATGAAAAGAATAACAAAAAGAAATGGGTTTGACTATTTCTAAGTTACAATCTCCTCCTAGATTTCAAAGTCCAAGTCCTGTGATAAAGAAATAGCTGTTCAGATTTGCAAATGACTTTAGTTTTGTCCAAATAATATCTGAACTTTCTATGCAAATCCAAGGTGTGAAGAACCCTCTGACAGACTACTGAGAAGGAAAAGAGAGAGGAACGTGAGTAGACTGAGTAAAGGACAGCTCATTGACTACCTTGGGCATAAGGATTAGCATGAAGAAATACCCTGGCCTGGAAAACTCATAAGGAATAGCCACAAGAGCCTGACGTTCAGACACCTTGTTGGCTGAAGTGAGAGCCAAAAGAACAGTCTTAGAAGTATGATTTTGTAAGTAAGCTGAAGCAGGCTCAAAAGGAGCCCAAGTCAATCTTGTGTACAAAATTGAGGTCCCAGAAAGGTGGGATAGGTTTCCTGGGAATCCTTATCTGAAGGACACTTTTTAAGAAATTGCTTTACCTCAAATCTAGAGGCCAGAGGAAGATGTTCATCTCACATTGCTGCAGTCCTTACACTTGGGTAGTCCGCTGTCCTCGGTCGGCCCGAATATCAAAGTATAAGGCTGACGTCGGTCAAGGCGCATTTGACTGACATCAGGACGTCAGGGTACAAATGCGCATGACAGTCATATCCTCAGTCTTTTTTGCCGCATGGTCCGATGCAGAAGCAGCGTTGCAAGTGCCGTTCGGCGTTCTGAAATTTTTCGAATTCAGAGTTTCAGACAGAGTCAAAGTTGGCTAAGTACCCCGTTGGGGCATATTTTAGTTTTTTCTTGCCTCAGTGGTTTACCGGATGTCAGAAAAAGTGAATAACTGTATTTCTTGTGGGAAACAGATACCGCATAGAGATTATCATACTTTGTGTATTCCTTGTTTAGGGCCTGAGCACGACGTTGTTGGGTGTCGCTCTTGTGCTAGATTTAACAAGCGCACTATAAAGAGAAGGTTAGATTGTGCCAGGTTAGTCTTCGGGAAGCGGTGCAATTATAAAATGCCATCGGATGCTCCGACGCCCGCTTCTTCGAAGAAGCGCAAGGACAAAGCAGCTAGGCCTAGGCTAGAAGAACCGTCCGTACCGGACGCCGGTTCTTTAGAGATCTCGGTGGAGCCGGTGGTTCTGCCAGAGGTTTCTTTGGAGTCCCAGGGAGAGACTTTGTTATTGCAAGATGTGGCCTCTCAGGAGGCAGGCCAGACTGAAGGGGCTTCTCAGGTTACTGTACTCCCCTCCCTTCCTAGGGTGGTTAGGCCCTCTCCTTCTGTTTCCAAGGCTTCTCCCAGGGGCAGGCCAGGTTTAGCTTCAGTTGGTGTCACCCCTAGTTCTTCAGGGACTGTGCCCAAGAAGCATATGCTTAAAATGGCTGAGGATTTGATTACTTTGATTAGAGGTTCTATGCCCCCTCCTGATAAGAGACCCAGGGTGGAACCTGAGCTTGGGAGTTTTGAGCAGGCTTCGGATGTTTCAGAGTCTTCGGCTGAAGACTTGTAGGAGTATTCTCCTTATTCTGATTCTGATGTGGATGATTCTACTCCTTCTGCTTCTCCTCCTGAGGATTTTTCTTTTTCAGAGACCCTTCATTCCATGAGGGAGCATTTTAAGTGGGAAGGTCAGGACTTCTCTGATTCCAGGAAAAGGCTTAGGGAATTTTTGTTTTTACCCCAGCATAGGCCTTTGGCTATACCTCCTGTTCTGGATGTGGTGGAAGATGTTTTTGCAGAGGCTTCTCTTAATCCTGATTCTTTGCCTCCTGCTCCTGTTAAACCGGATAGGTATTACAGGGTGCCTGAAGCTCATAAGTATCTTTTAAGAGTCCTAGGGCGGACCCAGAAACTGTTAGTCAGGGGCCTAAAGGTGTTAAGGCTTCTGTTGTTAAAAATCCGGTTCCTCCAGATAAAGAGGCCAGGGCTTTGGATAGATGGGGAAAGAAAGTTTATACTTCTTCCACCCTAGCTATGAGGGCTTTGAATTGCCAGTTTCACATGTTGAAATACCAAAACTATCTCCTTTCACAATTGAAGTCTAAGGTAGATGCTCTGGCGGAAGGTATTGAGTGTAAAGAGTTACAAGATTTAGTACATGTTTCTGAACAGGTGGGTAAGCATTCTTTGCAATGTGGTTTTGATGCTGTACAGGCCTCGTCTAGGGTGGCTGCCACTGGGTCAGTTCTTCGCAGGCACGCCTGGCTGAGGGATCAGAATTTATCTGACCATGTTAAGACAAGGATTTTAGATGCTCCTTTACAATCTGATGTGTTGTTTGGTACTCCTGTTGAGTCAGTCTTAAAGAAAATGGAAGACAAGGCTAAGTCTATGCAGACTGTTAAAGATTTTTTGCAGGTTCAGCCTCCGAAGTTTAGTAGAAATTGGCCTACCAAGGGGTGGACGTATCCTTCTTATGATTCCCATTCTAGGGGTAGGTCTAGACGTGGTAGGGGCAGAGCTCAGGGCTCTTTCAGGCCTAGAACAGGGAGTTCACCTGCACAGTCTTGGTGAGGGCAGGGGTCAGTCCTTTCGTAAACAGACCCAATGACCTACCTTTTCAGCTGCCAGAGCCTTCTCGTCTGGCAGCACCTTTGGGAGGAAGGTTGGCACTTTTCAAGGAAAATTGGAGTTTAATTACCCAAGACAGATGGGTATTGGACATCATACACCACGGTTACAGGTTTTATTTCCATACCTTGCCTCCTTTCAAAGGCATGCCAGACGTTCCTCCTCAGCAAAGAATAGAGGCTCACAAACAAATTTCTCTGTTGCTTCAAATAGGGGCCATACAGCCGGTCCCTATGCTAGAAGTGGGCCTAGGATTTTATTCTCGCCTGTTCCTAGTACCAAAGAAAGGGAACACGTGGAGACCAATTTTGGATTTATCTACCCTCAACACTTATCTGGACATTCCCAAGTTCAAAATATTGACGTTACAACAGCTTTTACCTCTGCTGGGCAAAGATCATTGGATGGTAACTTTGGATCTCAAGGAGGCTTACCTTCATGTTCCTATCAGACTGAGTTGCAGGAAGTATCTGCGTTTTGGCTGGGACTTCTCATTATCAGTTCTCTGCATTGCCCTTTGGCTTATCTACTGCGCCCAGAGTATTCACGAAAGTTCTGGCTCCAGTGATAGCTTTCCTCAGGCTAAAAGGAATACAGATCTATCCTTATTTGGACGATTGCTTAATTCTGGCTCAAGGAAGGGACGAGCTTCTTCATCATTTGGAATATGTGATAGCAGTGCTAAGATGCCTGGGGTATTCTGTGAACGAAATAGTCCAGTCTAGTACCCTCTCAGGACATGTGCTTTCTGGGTGTAAGACTGAATACAGCATCCCAGATGGCCTTTTTGACCCCGGACAAACAAAAGAATCTTTCCCTTTACTTTCATCAATTGTCTCATCAGTCCAGGCTGACTGCAAGGACAGTCCTTCAAGCCTTGGGGTTCATGGCATCTTGTATTCTGGTGCTTCCCAATGCCAAACTGCATATGAGGAAGTTACAATGGTATCTCAAAAATGTATGGACACAGCACTGCCAGGATCTGGACACAGTCATTCAAATAATACCTTGCATTCAAAAGGAATTGTTGTGGTGGGCTCAGGAATGTCACCTAAACAAGGGGCTCTCTGTGACCCGGCCAGAGGCGAGTCAGATTCTAACGACAGATGCCTCAGACAAAGCTTGGGGAGCTCATCTGAATGGAAAGTGGATACAAGACAAGTGGCCTGCCAGACTCCAACATCTACATATCAACTTGAAGGAGATGTTAGCAGTCCAGTTTGCATTAATAGCTTTCAAGGATTTACTTCTTCCAGGGCAGGTGTTGATTCTAACAGACAACACAACTGTCATGTGGTACATCAACAAGCAAGGGGGAACACATTCTTATCCTCTATGCAGGCAAGCAATGATTTTGTGGGAGACTGCTCTCAGTTTACAACTAAATCTTCAGGCAAGGTTTCTGCCGGGAGCACAGAACTCCTTAGCAGATGTGTTAAGCAGACAAATCATGGATCCCCACGAGTGGAAATTGGATCCTCATGTATTTCAAAAATTGACAGTGTCATGGGGAACTCCAGACATAGATCTGTTCGCTTCTCCACTAAACCACCAGCTGCCAAAGTTTTGCACGAAAAGGTTTCATCCCACAGCTTGGAAAGTGGATGCTCTTTCTTTCAATTGGAGCAATCTTCATGTGTATGCCTTTCCACCTCTGCCTCTCCTCCCAAAGGTACTACTCAAGGCCAGACAGGACAAACCAAGGATGATTTTGATAGCTCCAGATTGGCCTCGACAGCATTGGTACCCATTACTGAGAAGCCTGGTACGGGAGCCTCCATGGCCTTTGCCTTCGATTCCACACCTGTTGTCTCAGGAGGACAGTCATTTGCTCAATGTCAAGCTTCAATCTCTTCACCTAACAGCCTGGCATATTCTGTTTTGAACCATAGTGGGTCTCACCTTCCACAGCAAGTTTTGAATGTTATTTTGGAAGCTAGAAGGCCTAGTACAAGGAAAGTGTATGCAGATAAATGGAAGAGATTTTTATTTTGGAGTGCAGCAAAGGATTTTGATGTTTCTGAACCTAATTTAAGTGTGGCTCTTCAATATCTTACTGAGTTACTGGACAAAGGTTTGTCCTTCTCTTCTATTAAGGTTCATGCTGCTGCAATTTCGGCTCACTATGATTGTGACCCACCATTGTTTTCTCATCCTTTGTTTAAGCAATTTCTTAGAGGGGCAAAGAATACAAGACCCCCACGTAGAGCTCCTACTCCTGCTTGGGATCTCAATTTTGTGTTGGAGAAACTCACTCTACAACCTTTTGAGCCTGCAGCTACTACCGAGTTGAAATATTTATCATGGAAGACTGCTTTTTTGTTGGCCATTAGCTCTGCAAGAAGGGTTTCTGAGTTGCAGGCCCTTATGGCGGTTGAGCCTTTCTTAATTTTCCATAAGGATAGGGTATCTTTACGTACTAATCCTTCCTTTATGCCTAAAGTGGTTTCTAGTGTGGCTTTAAACCAAACTATTCATTTGCCTACTTTTTATGCAAACCCCCAAAATAAAGGGGAAAAGATTTTGCACACTTTAGATGTACACAGGCAGTTGCGATATTATTTGGACAGAACTAAAGGGTTCAGGCAGTCTCAGCAGTTATTTGTTTCTTTTGCTTTGAGTTCTCAGGGCAAGCCTGTGTCAAAACAAACTATTTCTAAGTGGATTGGGTTTTGCATTGCTTTCTGTTATTCCCATCATGGCAAGGAGATTCCAGCTGGGATTAGGCCTCATTCCACTAGAGCTACTGCCACTTGACAGCTTTTTGAGGGGTGGCAACTAAGGATATTTTGGAGGCAGCTACTTGGAGTTCAGTGCATACTTTCTCTAGGCATTATCACCTACCACTTTATTCTAAATCTAGGGCTGGTTTTGCCACTGCTGTTTTGCAGGGCATTTTGGCAGCTCCTGCTTCCTTATAGTTTGGCCATCCTCCCTTACCTCTGCTTTGGGATTCTACCCAAGTGTAAGGACTGCAGCAATGTGAGATGAAGAACATAGTACAGTTTTGTACCTACCATAAATGTAGATGTTCGAAGATCCACATTGCTGCAGTCCAATTTACCCTCCCTCCTTCCCCTCTGTAGTTAGAGGCGGTTGTGTGGGTTGGGTTGTCAATATGATGTATATTGTATATATTGTATATATTGTACATAGTTTTAGTGCAAGGGTGGTTGGTTGGTTGTTTGCTGTCCTTTGGTTTTTGACCTTTCCTTTTAGGGTCTTCTGACATCTGGGGCAAGAAAAGACTGAGGATATGACGTCAGTCATGCGCATTTGTACCCTGACGTCCTGATGTCAGTCAAATGCGCCTTGACCGACGTCAGCCTTATACTTTGATATTCGGGCTGACCGAGGACAGCGGACTACCCAAGTGTAAGGACTGCAGCAATGTGGATCTTCGAACATCTACATTTATGGTAGGTACAAAACTCTACTATTCAAAGGCAGACCAATTATTGACCAGTTAGCTTTAACTGGAGCCCGTGCCAATGAAGCATGGAGCAGATTACACAAATAAGAGAGCCAGCGGAACCTCCATAGATGGGGATGTTCGTGTTTCACTGTTGCAGTCCTAACAAATGGGTTATCTGGCTCCCGGTAGCCCTCTGTGCCAGCATACCAAAGGTGAGAATATGATGGCTGCCGTCGGTTGTAAAGGACGTCAGTATGTCTGATACAAACGGAGGCAGCCAACGTCACTTCCTCAGGCTTCTTTGCCACGGAGCCTGAAGCAGAAACAATTTTGCATGAGTGCCGGTCGGCTGTTTACCTTTTTGATTTCTGACTACAAAGTTGAAGTATACTATAGCCAATTTTCTTGCCTTAACGAATGTCAGAAAAAGTTGATAGTCTTGCCTGTGGAAAGCAGATTCCCCATCGAGATTTTCATTCTTATTGTATTTGTTTAGGCCTTGACCACGGCATTCCTAACTGTGATATCTGTGCTTCCATTAATCTGCGTACTATTTGTCGTTGGGCTAAGCACTTTGGAGTTTGGCCTAGGTTCGTCGGTACGGCATCCGCTGGTCTTCAGGCTTCGGATATTCTTTAGAAGCATAAGGATAGAGACCGTGACAGGCTTCAGAGGGTCAAATCTACTAACTACGTTAAGTTGTATGTTCTTAGTGTTTCACTGTTGCAGTCATTACATTTGGGTAATCTGCTGGCAGGTTGCCCTCAGTCGGCTTGATTAACAGTCTTGGGTCCTGCGTCGGTTGCTGTCCCTTCTTCCATGACGTTGGGTAATCAGGGGTATAAAACATGCAGCTGACGCCATTACATTAGTATTTCTTGCCGTGCGGTGCCCGAAGTAGAAGCAGTTGGTAAGTGTTAGTCGGCAGACTCCTGAAATTTTTGTTTGAGTTTCAGATCCGAAGTATTCAACTAAAAAGCTAAGTGCCCCGTTGGGGAAACTTTTTCTTGCTCTTACCAATGTCAGTAAAAGTTAATTGCATTTCTTGTGGGAAGCAAATACCTCAAGGATTTCAGTTTGTACTGTATTCCTTGCATAGGCCCTGACCACGACGTACCTTGCTGTCTTGTGCTTTATTTAATCAATACACTATTAAACGTCGGTACATTTTTGCTTCTAAATATTTTAGCTCTCACTTTAATTATCCAGAAATGTCTGTTAGCAATCAGACTACCGGAATACCTAAAAAAACGCAAAGAAAAAGACAGGCCGTTGAGGTCCAAAACTGCAGACGCTTCTCCTAAGCTAGTCGCCAGTTCTCAGTGAGGCGCTTTTGCAGCCCCTGATACCTGCTAATTTTGATTCGCAGGCCTCAGACCCATTCGGAGTCCGGTATGTAGTGAGATGCTTCAATTATGGAACCTGCGGAGGTCTCTACCTTGGATGTGTCCAGAGCCGCTGTGCAGGCACCGGCTTCTGAGGGTGTGTTTAGGCATACAGACTTGTTTATTAGACCGATGCCATCTTCAAACATAAGGCCAAAATCTCTAAAAAACAGACGCCTAGGCCACATGTGCAGGCACCTATGCCCAAGAAACAAATGATCAAAATGGCTGAAGTTTTAATTACTCTGATCAGGGGTAGCCAACCCCCCCCCCCCCATGTCCTTCAAGAATGCAACTGCAGTCCTTACATATGGGTTGTCCTGCCTCAGGCAGCCCTCGGTCGGCCGGATTCCAAAGTCTGGGTCCGGCGTCGGCTGATGTCCCCTCCTCCCCGATGTCAGAGCGGCTGGGGTATAAAAGCATCAGCCGACGCCGTCTTCCTCGGTCTTTCTTGCCGTGCGGTGCCCGAAGCAGAAGCAGTTCGCAAGTGCCGGTCGGTCAGCTCCTGTGTTTTACGTATCCGAAGTCATCAAAAAGCTAAGTACCCCGCTGGGAAACCTTTTCTTGCCTCAGCCGATGTCAGAAAAAATTGAAAAAGTTAGTAATTGTTTGTCTTGTGGTAAACAAATACCTCATAAGGACTTCCATTCTTACTGCCTCCCCTGCCTTGGCCCAGACCACGACGTCTCGGCCTGTGCTTGCTTCAATAATCGCACACTCAGGCGCCGGGCAGAGTTTGCTGAAGACTTTTTTGGTGATAAATTCTCTTATACCATGCCGTCGGAACAACCGACACCTCATATTTCCAAACAACGGAAAGACCGGGACCGACATTCTCGGCCCGCGACTTCCACTGACGCACCAAAAACTACCGCAAGTGCATCGGTCTCTTCTGAGGTGGTTGTTCCACCGCTCTACCGATCACTCCAGCCCCGGAGACTGCGCCGGTGCCGGTTGATTTTCCTCCAGAAACTGAAGCCCAAGATTTGCCTGAGACCATACCGGTGGACAAGGTTACTCCAGCACGTGGGGCATCTAGGCCCCCTATGTCTGTCTATCAAGGCCTACACACGTGCTAAGGCTGCCAGCCAGGCTAAGTCTCACCCTCCTAAAGCTTTGCCTCAGCCCACTACTGATAAGCAAATCATGACTTTATCTGCAGATTTAATTTCCTTAATCGGAGGCTCCCAGGCCCATCCTGACAGAGGTTCTCAGCCACCTTCAGACAAAAGGCCCAGGGTTGAGCATACAGACACCCTTTCTTCAGATGAAGCCTCTGGTGACTCTGATCACTCAGATACCCAGGAGGAGTCCTTCCAGGCCTACGAGGATTCTGATGCGGAGGAATCTATTCCTTCTGCCTCTCCTCCTGAGGATATTTCTTTTGGGGAAATTCTCCACTCCATGAGAGCATTTTCAGTGGCAAGGTCAGGAATTCTCTGACTCCAGGAAACTGTTTCGTACCTTCCTTAAGCTTCCCCAACACAGGCCTTTAGCGATCCCTCCAGTGTTAGATGTACTGGATGATGTGTACTCTGATTAGAGTGCTTCTCCTGATTCTCTCCCCCCTGCTCCTGTCAAGCCGGACAGATACTACAGGGTTCCTGAAACTCACAAGCATTTCTTTAAGGCCCATTCTGTTGATCTAGAAACTATTTCCCAGGGGCCCAAAGGGGCGGCCACATCCACGGCCAAAAATCCTTTGCCCTCAGACAGGGAAGTTAGGTCCCTGGAGTGGTGGGGCAAAAAAGTTTATACCTCAACCACACTTGCCATGAGGGCCCTTAATTGCCTTTTTCATATGTTTCAATATCTGGATTTCTTGATGGATGATTTGCAGAAAAAGTTAGCCTCTCCTGAGCCTTTAGATAGAAAGGCCTTGCAGGATTTGGTCCATAACGCACAGCAGGTTAGCAATCATTTTCTTCAGTGTGGTTATGATGCATTGGAAGCTTCATGTAGGGCAGCTATCACAGGGGCAGTCATACGTAGACATGCATGGTTGAAAGAACAGGCATTGCCAGATCATGTTAAAGTAAAGCTTCTAGATGCACCTCTGGAAAAACACAAGCTATTTGGTGCGAACGCTCAGGATATGTTGAAATCAATTGAGGAAAAGGCTAAATCAGTGCAAACAGTCAAGGATTTCCTCCAGGTTCAGCCACCAAGGTTCAGCAGGAATTGGCCTTCTAAGAATTGGTCCTTTCCGGACACTGACAAGTTTCAAAGGGGAAAAAACAGGTGTGCCCGAGGAAGAGGGAAATACAGAGGCTCCTACAGGGGACGCCAATGGCAACAGACTAATCAGAAAGGT
The DNA here is from genome assembly GCF_019279795.1 of Protopterus annectens. Classification (NCBI taxonomy): domain Eukaryota; kingdom Metazoa; phylum Chordata; order Ceratodontiformes; family Protopteridae; genus Protopterus; species Protopterus annectens. The sequence goes on along the minus strand of NC_056729.1, from coordinate 351,639,840 downwards.
GGCGCAGGGACTTCCCCTGCTCCACAGGGACAATCACAATGACTTTACTTTGACACCGCCAACCAAGGCTCAAAGAGAAGCACCTTTAGGCGGAAAATTATCCTTATTTTCAAAAAATTGGCACATTTTAACAAAGGACAAATGGATTCTGGACATAATAGACCAAGGCTACAGGTTCCACTTTCATACTTTACCAACAAGACAAGGCATGCCAAACCTGCCACAAAATCAAAGGGCAGAGGCATTCGAACAAGTTTCAAAGCTGATACAAATCAAAGCAATAGAAAAGGTTCCTCCTCAGGAACAAGGCCAGGGATTTTACTCAAGACTGTTACTTGTTCCAAGAAAAGAAAAGCAATGGAGGGCCTATACTGGTCTTGTCCGCTCTAAACACTTTTCTCATTGTACCAAAATTCAAAATGCTGACGCTACAGCAACTCCTTCCCATGCTGGGCAAGGGGTCTTGGCTGGTTACTCTGGACCTCAAGGAGGCATACCTGCATGTCCCAATCAGACACAGTTGCAGAAGATACCTCAGATTTCTTGCAGGGTCAGAACATTTTCAATTCTCAGCATTGCCTTTTGGCTTATCTACTGCGCCCAGAGTATTCACGAAATGCCTGGCATCAGTAATTACACACTGCAGACTCCAGGGGATACAAATATACCCTTACCTGGACGACTGCCTTATACAAGCGGACAGCAAGCAAGCCTAGACAAAAAACTTGAATTATGTCATTCACTTACTACAGGCTTTGGGATACACAGTCAACTTACAAAAATCAAGACTACTGCCATCCCAACAAATAATTTTTCTAGGAGCCAAACTAGACACAGAATCACAAATGGCTTACCTCACAGAAGAGAAGCAAGAACAATTACCACATTACTTCAAAAGCCTAGCAAAGCTCACCCAGATGACTGCAAGGAAAATCCTGCAGGCCCTGGGTTTCATGGCATCTTGCATTCTACTGATTCCACTGGCAAGACTACACATGAAAATTACAATGGTACCTAAAAAGTTTATGGTCTCAACTCAGCCACAACTTAGAAGCAATTATCCCACTCATCCCATGTCTACAAAGGGAATTTTTGTGGTGGGCCCAAGCAAGCCAGTTAAACAAAGGTATGCCTTTCAACAAACCTCAAACAAGCCAAACCATTGCAACAGACTCCTCAGACCATGGATGGGGGGCGCACATGGAGGGCAGATGCATTCAAGGGCAATGGACCCCCAGGAAGTACATCTACACATCAATCAAAAAGAGATGTTAGCAGTGATTCATGCAATCGAGGCCTTCGGAAAATATCTTCAACAAGGTCACCTGCTAATAAAGACGGACAACACCACTGTTATGTGGAACATAAACAAGCAGGGAGGTACTCATTCTTACCCCCTTTGCAGACTAACAATGACTCTTTGGGCAAAGTCCCTGAAACTGAACATACAGCTGCAATCCTAGTTTTTTCCGGGCAGGGACAATGTTCTGGCGGACAGTCTAAGCAGAAACATCCTGGACCTGCACGAATGGATGTTGCATCCAGACATTTTTGCACAAATAACTCCATGCATGGGGGAGGCCGGACATAGATCTCTTTGCCTCCCACCTCAATCATCATCTGAAAAAGTTCTGCTCGAGGACACACCATCCACAAGCTTGGAGAATAGATGCTCTCTCATTCAGCTGTAACTCTCTAACAATCTATGCATTCCGACCTCTACCATTAATGACCAAGGTGTTACTGAAGATCAAAGTAGAGCAACCGAAAGGCATCTTAATAGCTCCAGATTGGCCAAGGCAGCACTGGTATCCATTACTAAGGAGCATAACTTGCACCAAGCCGTGGCCCCTGCCTCAATGGCCTCTACTCTTAACTCAGCACAATTACAGGACGGTTCATCCCAACCTGCAAACTCTGCAGCTGACAGCTTGGAGGGTTCCATGATTTCTCCCCATATCTCTCTCTCCAATGAAGTTCAACAGATGATATTGGAAGCAAGCAGACCTTCCACCAGAAAGACTTATTCAGCCAAATGGAAGAGATTCAACATCTGGAATACCAACAGGGGACAGGATGAATCAGTAATGAGCATCTCACAGATACTGGAATACTTGGCAGAAATGCTGCATAATGGACTTTCCTATTCTTCCATGAAAATACTTGCTTCAGCAATTTCAGCAAAATACAACACTGATCCACCTGTGTTTTCACATCCATTGCTAAGGCAATTTCTAAGAGGGATAAAGAATATCAAACCTCCCAGAAAATCACCAGTGCCTACATGGGACCTCAACTTCGTGTTGGAAAAATTAACTCTTCCTCCATTTGAACCAGCAGCATCTTCAGAATTGCAATTTCTTTCCTGGAAAACAGTTTTCCTGTTGGCAATTACCTCAGCAAGAAGAGTTTCGGAGATACAGGCCCTCATGACAGTACCTCCATTCCTCATTTTTCATCAGGACAGGGTTTCTTTTAAGAACCAATCCTTCTTTTATGCCAAAAGGGATATCCAGGGTGTCTCTAAATCAAGCAATTCACCTGCCTACTTTCTTCCCCAATCCTCAAAATAAAGGGGAAAAGCTGCTGCACACTTTGGACATGCACAGACAACTACGCTACTACTTGGACAGAACAAAGGCCAACAAAGTCTGACCAACTATTTGTAGCATACGCCCCTGGAGTGCAAGGAAAGGCAATTTCCAAACAAACAATTTCAAAATGGATTGGACATTGCATCAGATTCTGTTATTCTTTCCATGGAAAGGGTGTGCCACCCAATATCAGGCCACACTCCACCAGAGCTACAGCCACCTCCACAGCCTTCCTAAGAGGGGTGGCCACAAAGGACATTCTAGAAGCTGCTACATGGAGCTCCGTGCATACATTTTCCAAGCACTACAACCTGCCTTTATATTCCAGATCCCGAGCAGGCTTTGCTTCGGCAGTCCTGCAGGGCATTTTAGCTACACCATCCTTATCATAGAGCCTACCACCCCCAGCTTGGCTATGGTATTCAACCCATATGTAAGGACTGCAGTTGCATTCTTGAAGGACATAGTACAGTTTTGTACCTACCATAAATGTAGATGTCCGATAGATATGCAACTGCAGTCAGGTTTTCCCTCCCTCCTACCCCTCTGTGTATTGGGTCCACTTCCCTTTTTTTATACTTAGCTGGGGATATCTGTTATGGTTTATCTGTTTATTGCTATTGTGTATGTCTGGAAATTTTATCCTAGTTCTAAATTTAGCCTTCCTTGGAGGGCACCTGGCATCTGGGGCAACAAACACTGAGGAAGATTACGTCAGATGATGCTTTTATACCCCATCCGCTCTGACGTCAGGGAGGAGGCGACATCAGCCGACGCCGGGCCCAGACTTTGGAATCCGGCCAACCGAGGGCTGCCTGAGGCAGGACAACCCATATGTAAGGACTGCAGTTGCATATCTATCGGACATCTACATTTATGGTAGGTACAAAACTGTACTGTCTAAGAGGCCTAGGCAAGATACTGACTATGATTCTTCTGAACAGGATTCGATTTCTTCTGATTCTTCTAATGAACAGGAATTGTCTATACCTACTTATGAGGACTCTGATGCAGACTATTCCATTCCTCTTGCTTCTCCTCCTGAGGATTTTTCTTTTGGGGAAACTGCATACCTTAAGGGAACATTTCCACTGGGAAAGTCAGGATTTTTCTGAATCTAAAAAGAGACTTGGAGATTTTCTTTTTCCTCAGCATAGGCCTTTAGCTGTACCTCCTGTTCTAGACATTGTTGGTGATGATTTTTTCAGAATCTAGTATGGCTCCTGATTCTCTGCCTCTGGCTCCTTGTAAGCCAGACAGATACTACAGGGTTCCTGACTCGCACAAATTCCTTTTCAAAAATCCTGTTGCGGATCCTGAAACCATTTCTCAGGGCCCCAAGGGCATTAAGGCTTCTACTGCTAAAAATCCTACACCTTCTGAGAGATTCCAGGGTGCTGGATAGATGGCTAAGAATGTTTACACATGTTCGTGTTTCACTGTTTCAGTCATTACTCTTGGGTTATCCTGCTGGCAGGCTACCCTCAGTCGGCCCGAGTTCCAAAGTCTAGGTCCGGCGTCGGTTGCTGTCGCCTCTTCCCTGACGTCAGTGTGTCAGGGGTATAAAAGATGCAGCCGACGCCATTTTCTTCAGTCTTTCTTGCTGCACGGTGCCTGAAGCAGAAGCAGTTCGCAAGTGCCGGTTGGCCGACTCTTGTTTGAATTTCATACCCGAAGTCTTCATTTAAAGCTAAGTACCCTGTTGGGGAATACTTTTTTTCTTGCTCCAGACCGATGTCAGAAAAAGTTAATAATTGTATTTCTTGTGGGAAACAAATACCTCAAGGATTTTCATTCTTACTGTATTCCTTGCCTAGGCCCTGACCATGACGTTGCTCGTCTGTTTTGTGATGGATTTAACCAGCGCACTATAAAGTGCCAGTACGATTTTGCTTTTCACTATTTTGGTAGAAGATTTAATTACACGATGCAGTCTGATAACCAACTGTCTACCGCAATTCACAAGAAACGTAAAGAAAAAGACAAGGACAGGCATCAGAGGTCTAAAACAGATGACAAGGCTTCTAAGCCAGTCACCGGTTCGCTGGCTCTCGGAGGCGCTTTCGCAGCCCCTGACGCCTGCTACTTTGGAGCCGCAGGCTGCTACAGACTCCCACGTGGAGTCACCTAGGCCCGCTGGAAGCTCAAGGTATTGGACCTTCGGAAACTATTCCCTCAGATGGGTCCGGAGCCGCTGAGCAGGCATCTGCTTCTGAGGGTGTTTTCAGACTTATTCAATTGTACATTAAAGCGACACCAGCTACAAGGGCAAAGACTAAAGCATCTTTAAAGACAAATGGCCAAAGACTTACTTTGGTCAGGGGTTCCCATCCCCCTCCTGGTAAGAGGCCGAGGCAAGAGGCAGAATATGAATCTTCAGATCAGGTTTCCATTTCTTCAGATTCCTCTACTGATCCTCCCTATGAGGATTCTGATGCTGAAGAATCTATCCCTTCAGCCTCTCCTTCTGAGGATTACTCTTTTGGGGAAACCTTGCATACCATGAGGGAACATTTCCACTGGGAGAGCAAAGATTATTCTGAATATAAGAAAAGGCTCAGGGACTTCCTTTTACTCCCATCACAGGCCCCTAGCTATTCTGCCTGTTAGATATTGTAGATGATGTATTTTCAGAGTCCAGTCTGACTCCTTACCGCCAGCTCCTGTTAAGTCGGACAGGTACTACAGGGTGCCTGACTCTCATAAATTCCTTTTCAAGAACCCTGCTGCTGACCCAGAAACTATTTCTCAGGGTCCCAAAGGGGTCAAGGCATCCACTGCAAAAATTCCTACCCCCTCAGACAGGGATTCTAGGGCATTAGACAGATGGGGAAAGATTTACACCTCTGCTACCTTGGCTATAAGGGCATTAATTGTCAATTTCATATGCTCAAATATCAACAATACATTGTCACTGCTTAAATAGAAAATGTTGATAAATTCTGAAGGTGAAGAAAACAAAGAAATGCAGGGTCTATTGCGTTCAGCTGAACAAGTTGGACAACATACTTTGCAATGTGGTTTTGATTCTTTGGAGGCCTCTTGCAGGGCTGCTGTAACTGGGTTTGTGCTAAGAAGGCATGCTTGGCTCACCGCAATCTCTGCCTGATCATGTTAAAGCAAAATTGTTGGATGCTCCTTTACAACAGGACCGTCTCTTTGGTAATATGGCTGAAGAAGTTCTAAAAAAAGATGGAAGATAACACTAAATCTATGCAAACTGTGAAAGATTTCTTACAAGTGCAACCTCCAAGATTTAGTAGGCACTGGCCTACTAAGAACTGGTCCTTTCCAGTTCCTTCGAGAGCCACTCGAGTCAAACCCAGACATTCCAAAGGCTCCAGGTTTCAGTTGCAAGGGACTTTCAGAACAAAACAATGGGGTGCCTCCTCTTCCAAATCTGGAAACAAGACACCTCCCTATGGTAAGCAGTCTCAATGACTTCCCTTTGCACTTACCAAGCACTTACCTTTTAACCACCCCTTTGGGGGGAAGACTGGCTCTTCATGCAAGAAACTGGCAACTTATAACCCAGGACAAATGGGTTTTAAATGTAGTATCCCAGGGATACAGATTCCATTTCCACATGTTTCCAGTTCCAAACGGAATGGCCAGACATGCCCCCATATTAGTGGGCATAGGCCCAGAAACAAGTACTTTCCCTCATGAGCATGGGGGCTATTCAACCAGTATCAGAAGAGGAAAAGGGACAAGGTTTTTATTCAAGACTTTTCCTGGTACCCTGAAAAGACCAATCGTGGCGTCCAGTTCTGGACTTATCTACTCAACACCTTTCTGGACCTTCCAAAATTCAAGATGCAGACTCTTCACCAGTTACTTCCTATGCTAGGCAATGATGCCTGGTTGGCAACTCTAGATTTAAGAGGCTTACCTGCATATCCCAATCGGGGAATCTTGTAGAAGATACCTCCATTTCAAAGCAGGCTACTTGCATTACCAGTTCTCTGCACTGCCCTTTGGCTTATCTACTGCACCCAGGGTCTTTACAAATTGCCTGGCTCCAGTAATTGCATTTTGCAGGCAAAGAAATATTCAAATATATCCATACCTGGACTATTGTCTAATTCAGGCAGAAAACAATGACATTCTTCTAAAACATTTGGCGTTTGTAAAAAGGGTTCTAACTTGTCTAGGGTACACGTTAAACAAAAATAAATCAACTGGTACCATCTCAAAACATCCTGGGTGCAAGCTTGAATACAACTGCCCAGATGGCTTTCCTTACCTCCGAGAAGCAAATTCATTTGGTGACCTACTTCAATCAGGTGGCCACAAAAACACTGCTTTCTGCAAGCCTTGAGGTTCATGGCCTCCTGCATTATTCTAATTCCATATACAAGACTGCATATGAGGAAACTTCAGTGGTACTTAAGTCTATGGAGTGAACATTGTCACAGCCTGGAAACTATTCCTATCGTACCTTGCCTGCACCTAGAGTTCCTATGGTGGGCAGATGCCTGCCACCAGAACAAGGGACTGCCATTCACACCACCCTCTGCCGCCCAAACCCTAACTACAGACGCATCAGACTACGCATGGGGTGCTCTTCTGGCAGGGAAGTGCATTCAGGGTAAATGGAGCCCAAATCAAATGGCACTTTCACATAAATCAAAAAGATTCTAGCTGTACAGAATGCACTGACAGCCTTCAAGGACTACCTTCATCCAGGACAATTACTGATAGACAACACCACAGTTGTGGTACATAAAAAAGCAGGGGGGTACACACACCTACCCCCTTTGCAGACTAGCCTTGGCATTGTGGAACACTGCCATGACCTATCAAGTACAACTACAAGCTCAATTCCTGCCAGGAAAGCTGAATACTCTGGCAGACTAAGCAGAAATCTCATGGACCCTCATGAATGGAAACTGGAGCCACGTTTTTTCACCATGTTTTCACGCAAATGGGGGAGCCCAGACATAGATCTTTTTGCCTCACCCCAGAACTATCAGTTTGACAAATGTTGCACAAGAACTCCTCACAAAAAGCCTGGAAAGTTGATGCTCTGTCTTTCAGCTGGAAAAACCTATCAGTCTATGCCTTTCCCCCTCTGCCTCTGCTCTCCAAAGTTCTACTAAAAGTCAAACAGGACAAACCAAAAATGATTTGGATTGCTCCAGACTGGCCTTGCCAGCACTGGTACCCACTCCTGCGCAGTGTCGCACCTCCCACCATGGCACCTGCCTCAGACACCATACTGTCTCAGCAGAATAATCAAACTCTGCACACTCCACTCCAGACTTTGAATCTTGCACTGTGGCTAATCACCTAAATTCAACCTTAGCATCCCTCAGCAAACCTGTGATGGATGGCATTTTGGAGGCGAGAAGACCTAGTATTAGAAAATCTTATGCTGGCAAATGGAAAAGATTCTGTGCCTGGAATCAGTCTCGAGGGATAAGCAGAGCAGTGCCCAACATTCCTCGGGTTTTGCAATACTTAACTGAGATGCTTCACAAAGGCCTGTCCTTTTCTTCCATAAAAATCCATGCCTCAGCCATTTCAGCTCATTACAACACAGAACCTCAGCTGTTCTCTCATCCTCTGCTAAAGCAGCATCTCAGAGGGGCCAAAAACTTAAGACCACCCACGAGAGCTCCAACCCCTGCCTGGGACTTTAATTTTGTATTTGAGAAACAGACTACACCTCCTTTCGAGCCAGCTGCTACTGCAGACTTAAACGTTCTCTCGTGGAAAACAGCTTTCCTTTTAGCAGTCACTTCAGCTAGAAGGATTTTCAAATTACAGGCTCTTATGGCAGTGTAGCCTTTCATAATTTTTCATGCAGACAGGGTATCTCACAGGACCAATACATCCTTCATGCCTAAGATGGTATCCAGTGTGGCTCTTAATCAGACCATTCGTTTGCCAACTTACTTTCCCAATCCACAGAACAAGGGGGAGCGGATTCTGCATTCTTTGGATGTACACAGACAAGTTAGATTTGACTTAAACAGAACTAAATCTTAAAGCAAACCGTTTCCAAATGGATAAGCCATTGTATTCGTTTCTGCTATAAGCACCATGGAAAACCTATCCCCCAGGGGATCAGATCCCATTCCACCAGGGCTGCATCTACTTCAACAGCGTTTCTCAGAGGTGTTCCTACCAGGGACATTCTAGAAGCTGCTACCAGGAGCTCAGGTCATACTTTCACCAACCATTGCCATTTACCACTTTTTTCTTAATCCAGAGCTGGCTTTGCCACTGCTGGTCCTACAGGGCCTTATAGCTGGTCCTAATGCTGTATAATTCCCTCCACCCAACCATAGCTTTGGGAATCTACCCAAATGTAATGACTGCAACAGTGAAACACGAACATAGTACAGTTGTGTACACTTACCATAAATGTAGATGTTAGTGTATTCACTGTTGCAGTCTTGGTTACCCTCCCTCCAGCCCCCTAGTTTTCTCTGGCTATACCTCTGCTTTCTTTCACTATGCTTAAAAGCCCTTTTGGTGTATTTGCTTTTGGTTGGAGGTATATTTTTTTTGTTTTTAATTTTATTTGCTCCCTATTTGGGGGGCAACTGACATCTGGGGCAAAAAAAACTAGTGTAATGGCATCGGCTGCATGTTTTATACCCCTGACGACATGGAAGAAGGGACAGCAACTGATGCAGGACCCAAGACTGTTAATCAGGCTGACTGAGGGCAACCTTCCAGCAGATTGCCCAAATGTAATGACTGCAACAGTGAATACATTCTAACATCTACATTTATAGTAAGTGTACACAACTGTACTTTTGTCAGCCCTGCGGTAGCCAGTGAGGTGGTTTTGCAGCCCCTGCAGTCAGCTGATTTACCACCGCATGCCTCTGAGTCCATTTCAGCCCTCCATGCCTTCGGCTTCCATTTTGTCTTCTGACCTTCCACCTTTTGCTAAGCAGGCACCGATTTCGGAGGCCTCCATTCTTTGTTCTGACAGCAAGAACATACCGACTACCTCCACTACTTTGGTGGCCAAGTCTCCAGAGTCCTTCCGACTTGCAGGTAAATCCTGTAGTCGCAAGCCTGTAAAGAAACAGGCTCCAGCTTTCTCTCACTCCCCTCAATCTCGGATGGATAAAATGGCTAATTATCTTTTGACTTTTTTTTTTTTTTTTTTTTTTTTTTTTTTATTAGGGGCTCACAGGCTCCTCCTTCAAAAAGAGGCAGGGGTTTATCTCCAGAAGTTTTATCTTCAGGTTCTTAGACTTCTAGCTGATGGAAGAGGAAGCTTTTCAGGTTTTTTTCTCCTTTTGAGGATTCTGATGGAGAGGAATCCATTCCTTCTGCTTCTCCAGAAGATTTTTTTCTTTTGGTGATACTTTGAATACTCTTGGAGCATTTTAAATGGGAAAGTAAAGATTACCCCCAATCTGAGGATCAGTGAGTTTTTGGATTTGCCTCAGCATAAGCCACTGGCTATTCCTCCTGTGCTGGGACATGGTTGATTATGTTTTTCTGGAAAATTCCTTGACTCCAAATTCTGTTCTTCCTGCTCCCAGGAAACCTGACTGAGTTCCTGATTCTCATTTTTTTTTTTTTTTTGGAATCCTCTGGCTGACCCTGAGATTATTTCTCAAGGGCCTAAAGGGATTAAGACCACTGTTACCAGAAATCTTGTTTCTTCTTACCGAATCTAGACAGGTGCAGAAAGAAGATGTTATGTGATCCTATCTCTCTTACATTCTGTACTGATGGGTTCGGAGCCGATCCTCTGCTCCGACTCGGCACGCTATGCAATAGAGCGAAGTCTCTAATTGGCTGAGCTATTCTATATCCCAGGATGCACCACCACTAATTCCCCAGATCTCGTTTGCCGCTTACAAAGCAAGGACGTGGTCTCGAGCTTGGCTAAGCTAAGTGCTTTCTTTATTAGGTTTTTCCTGTCAGGAATTTCTTAAAATTAACCAAAAAGCTGTTTTAACAGCTATCGTGTATGAGTTTTTTGAACTTCTTTGTGGTAAAATATTGTTTGTTCAGGGAAAGGTTTCCGTTTAAGTTAGAGGGGCCTTCCCCTCGTGCGTGAGTAGCCCTTTTTGTGTAGTGTTTGTGAGGTGATCAAGTTCCCGTTTTTAGTTAAAGGGTTCTTGGCCCTCCTGTTGTGTGACCAATACCCCTTGGTTAACTAATTTTTTTTTTTACTGTTAAAGTGTTTGTTCTGATTATTGTGTTTTTTCTGTTTGGCATTGTCGAAAGAACACAGACCCTCTGGATTTAAAAAATGCACTAGATGCAATTACAAAATGTCTATAACAGACTGTCACTCCCTTTGCGTGTACTGTTTAGGACCCAAACACCTTCAGGAGTCTTGTAGTGTGTCACGCTTTTTCCTCGAGTCCTCCGAGAGGAAAAATAAATTGATCTTAAAAGGACTTATTAAGCCTACTTTTGAAGAGGCCTTATCTTCCTCTTCTTCCTCTAAGAAAAAGAAATGGTCTGCTCCGACCAGCCCGTCGGAACCGACCACTAAGAAATCTAGGCAGGCTTCTCCATCGGCTCCACGGACTTCGGAGCCGAGGGCGGAACGGTCTGCCTCGATGCCTCCAACCTCGACTCCTCTGGCTTCGGAGCCGATGGCTGGAGTTTCGAGAGGCGGATCACCTTCATCGGCTCCGCTGATTTCGGAGCCGATGAGGGTTGTCCGCTCAGACTCTTCCCCTTCGGCGCCAAAGTCCTCTTCGGCACTGAGGGAAATTTTAATGGAGTCTCCTTTGGCACCGATTTTGATCGAGACAATTCGGAGCCGGTCCCCTAGTCCTTCGGAACCGGTGGAGAAGTCTAGTCAGACCCATTCGATCTCCTCTCGATCCTCCAAGATGTCAGATTCGGACATCGACAGGGTGCTCCAAAGGCTGTTTCAGTCTCCAGTCTTCAAAAAGTTAGTTTCAGCTCCAGCCCAGTCGGCTTCGGAGCCGATGGTCCACCCTTTAGCCTTGGTTCCTCCTCCAACAGCCTCGACACCGTTAGAGTCGGTGCTGGTGGAGCCGATGGAGGTGTCCAGGTCGGCTCCGACCCTTACTCCTACTCCGGCCTTTGGGTCGGAGTTTGGTACACGGACATCTTCGGTCGGCCCAGAGGGTGGCGCTTCGGGACCGATGTTTTCGGTTCCGAGCCTCTCTTTCGGTGCGTCTGCTGCGGGAGTGCCGTCTGCTGTTATGGCTTTGGGGGTCGGTCCTTCCCAGGAGTCTGGGGGTCCGGTCTTTAGAGCCATGAGTGCTTTGGCCAAATCTTCTTTGGCTACCTCCACCGTCTCCCCGGCACTTTCCCTAGGCATGGAGACTGGGTCCTTTGTAGTCCCCGTGTCTCAAGACAGCAGAGCCCTGGGGCCTGAGGTCACCCCCATTGGGGGTCCCCCTCTTTTGGAGGTCCCTCTGAAGAGTCTTCGGAGGAACCCCCAAGAAAAAAAAACAGTGCAAGAGGAAGCACGTAGACTCCCCTGACGAGTCTATCACCTCCGACACCGATCTTGATGATGCGGAAGGGCCCCCCAAGTCGTCCTCGGATGATGTCTCCTTTGCTGACATCCTGGAAGTCCTCAAGCAACGAGGCGGCTGGCAGATCAAACCCCCTTCCTCTGACGAGTCTGTGTTCCTCAAGGCCTTCGGGGCTCAGCCCTCCGCCTCCTGGGTGTCTCTGCCCTTCGATGAGCTCCTGGATTTGATCTCTCGAAGGGCGTGGGAACATCCAGATTCTGTGGAACCGGTGCCTGCTCGCCCTAATAAATTTTTGTCAGCACCCCCGGAAAAGGAATTTCTCACCAAGGGTGTGGCTGTAGATGCTATGGTGGTGGCATCTGCTACCCAGCAAGATGTGGCAGAGGCTTCGTCCGTCCATCCCCCTAATAAGGAGTCTAGGAGCATGGACCAGTACGGGAAGCGCACCCTCTCTTCAGCGGCCTTTACATTAAGGTCTCTGAATTACCTTGCGCACTTCACTAGACTTCAGAGGGATCTGATCAAGGAACTCTCAGATACCCTCTCTGGTAACCTGCCTGAGCAGTTAGCCCAGACAGTTAGCTCTCAGTTGGCTACCTTGTCGTCGATATCGAACTCGTCCATGAGGCTCATTTCGTATGCAGCCGAGGGGGCGAGTAGAGCGGCGGGTACGGGTGTTGCTCTACGGAGACACGCCTGGCTCCGCCTGTGTCATTTTGCGGAGGCCTTCAAATCTTCCTCTGCTGACGCTCCCTTTGATGGGTCCTCTGTTTCGGACCCAAGGTAAAGGACACCTTGACCTGCTGTGAGCAAGAGGGTAAAACTTTGACTGCCGTAGGAGCACGGTTTTCCTCTCCCTTTCGGCCTTATCCCAAGGCTAAAAGAGGAGGGAAAATGTGGTTCCGTAAATCTCAGAAGAATTACCCCTCACAGCAGGACGATCCCCCCTCTAGAGGCAGAGGAGGGGGAAATTTTTCTGGAAGACGCCGTCCCAGAGGCGGCAGAGGCCCCCGCAACACTGGAGACCGCGAGTCCTTTTGTGGCTCTTCAACCTCTCAGCATCACTGAAGGATTGCCCGACTGTGCAGCTCCGGAGCCAGTCGGGGGTCGTTTTTCGAGGCACCTAAAGGCCTGGGAGAGTATCACTCAGGACCAATGGGTGCTCCGAATCATCGCCGGAGGTTACGTCATCCCCTTTTCACACCCCCCCTTCATCCAGAAAAATCACGGAGCCCCCACCCAGTTAACGGGATATTGCAGCCATCGAAATTTCAAAGCTGCTTCAAAAAGGAGTCATCCAACTGGTCCCCGTAGACCAGACCAGATTAGGGACTTACTCAATTCTTTTTAGTGCCAAAAAAGACCGGGGACTTGAGGCCCATTTTGGATCTCGGCAACCTGAATCGATCAGTCAAGAAGTCCAAGTTCCGGATGGTCACCTTACAGTCCATTCTCCCGCTTCTGGAGAAAGGTGTTTGGATGTGCTCCATAGATCTCAAGGACGCCTATCATCACATTCTGGTAAATCAGGCGTCCAGGAGACATCTGCGCTTCAGCCTGGGAGACGGTCATTTCCAGTTCTGTGCACTGCCCTTTGGTCTCACCACAGCCCCCAGGGTGTTCACCAAATGTTTGGCGGTGGTGACTGCTCACCTGAGGAGTCTAGGATTCCAGGTGTTTCCGTATCTAGATGACTGGCTCCTAACTGCCACCTCCAGGCATCTACTATTACAGAACCTAGCAGCCACTATATCTCTTGGAACCTCCTAGGAATCACCTTCAATTGGGCAAAGTCTGTGTTTCTGCCATCTCAGCTTATGCGGTTTATCGGGGTAGACATAGACTCAAGGCAAATGCGGGTCTATCTTCCTACAGAGTGAATAGAAACATTACAATCTCAAGTCCGAGCATTGCTCCTCAAACGCCGAGCCCCAGCAAGGATGGTTCTACAACTGTTGGGTTCCATGTCGGCTACCGTTCTACTGGTGCCCTTAGCAAGATTACACATGAGGATTCTCCAGTGGCTCCTATCAGTCCAGTGGTCATATCAGGAACTTCCTCTCGGTCACCAAATTATAATTACGGAGACGTGCAAACAGGACCTCCGTTGGTGGCTTATCTCGTCCAACCTGGATCAGGGGCGACCTTTCGTTCCTCCTCCTCCAGTGGCCACTTTGACTACGGATGCCTCCCAGACGGGGTGGGGGGGGGGGTCATTACCTGGGCAGGTCAGTTCAAGGCAAGTGGCATCCCGGCGAGACTTCCCTACACATCAACATACTGGAAATGAGAGCAGTGCTTCTGTCACTCCAAGCACTACACTGCTACCGCCCCCAAGGTATGATTGCCATTCAGTCCAACAACATGTCAGTAGTCTGGTACCTGAACAAGCAGGGAGGGACCAGGTCCTACCCTCTTTGCAGAGAGGCCATGAGAGTATGGAATTGGGCTGTTGCAACCAATCGTTTCTTGGTAGCAACACATATTCCGGGGAGATCCAATGTGATAGCCGACAGACTGAGCAGAACCATTCTCTCCCCGCACGAGTGGTCTCTGAACAACAGAGTAGCATCTCAGATCTTCAGAAGATGGGGAACTCCTTGTTGCGACCTCTTTGCAACCCCTCTCAACACAAAATGTCTATGGTTCTTTTCTCTCACCCCGAGTCGGGGGAGGTTTCCCAAGGACACCCTAGTCCAAGCTTGGCCCAACGGCTTACTGTGTACGCCTTTCCTCCGGTTCCCCTTCTTCCCAGGGTGATCCAGAAGGCGATTCACTTGCAGTGTAAGATGATTTTAGTTGCCCCATACTGGCCTCGTCAAGTCTGGCTGCCATTTCTTCGGAAATGCGCACTGGACGGCCCATGGTTCCTGGACCAGGTTCCAGATCTCTTGATCCACCAGTCGGGACAGCTTCACCAGTCCCTTCACTCACTGAAATTAACAGCTTGGCTCCTCCACTTCCGACTATAGTCAGGAACCAGGTTTTAGACTCAGAAGTTATACATATCTTGTCCTCAGCCCACAAGAATTCAACTAAGAAAATGTATAATAGTAAATGGAAGAGATTTGCCATTTGGGCCCAACTCCGGGGTTTAGATCTCATTACTGCCCCGGTGGCGGACGTTTTGAAATTCCTAGCTTCCCTATTCAATCAAGGGTCTTCAGTCTCTACCATTAAGGTTCAATTAGTGGCTATTTCTAATTTTCCTGCAAGTACAGACCCGCCTTTGATGAGCAGTAAGTTGTGTAAAGCCTTCATGAAAGGTGCTGGGCTGCTACGTCCTCCAGTTTCTCATCCTGCTCCACCATGGGATCTCAATTTCGTATTAGGTGCCTTGACCTCTTCTCCCTTCGAACCGGCAGCAACTTCTGACTTGAAATTTCTTACCTGGAAGACCGCTTTTTTGGTGGCAATTACATCAGCCAGAAGAGTTTCGGAACTTCAGGCCCTATGTGTCAACCCGCCGTACTTAGTTTTTCACAAGGATAGAGTATCCCTTAGGCCCAATCCATCTTTTGTTCCCAAAGTTTGTTCCAGTTTCTGTCTTCAACAGTCTTTGGAACTTCAAGTTTTCTTCCCCAATTACTCAGAGCAGAATATATTTTCCATTCATTGGATGTCCACAGACAATTGCGTTTCTATTTAGATAGGACGCATCAAACACGAAAAACAGATCAGTTGTTTGTGTCCTTTTCAGACAATAAATTGGGCAAAGCAGTCACGAAGGTCACTATTGCCAAGTGGATCAGAGACTGTATTAGTCATATTTATTTTCTTTCTAATAGAGAGCTTACAACCACTGTGAAAGCTCATTCTACAAGGGCTGTGGCTACTTCAACAGCATTTCATGTTAAGCTTGCCATTAGTGACATTTGTGCTGCAGCTACCTGGTCCTCTCCTCACACCTTTATTTCTCATTACAAATTGGATGTGGCATCTCGGGGGCGAGCTTCCTTCGGTTCCACAGTTTTCAGGAGTGTTTTCCAGTGAGCCACCCAGGAATCGGGTGCTAGGGACGCTGTCCCATCAGTACAGAATGTAGGCGAGATAGGATCACATAACATCTTTTAGTTATGTACTTACCATAACTTCAGATGTTTGGGATCCATCTCGCCTACATTCCTAATACCCACCCTCCTTCCCCCTGCCTTGGAGATCAGAAGAGACCGGATGGTTCGAGTTCGACCGTTTCATCTTGAAACATCTGGCAATGTTATATCAGCAGTGCATGTGTGCATGTGCGGACAAACAAGATCTGGGGAATTAGTGGTGGTGCATCCTGGGATATAGAATAGCTCAGCCAATTAGAGACTTCGCTGTATTGCATAGCGTGCCGAGTCGGAGCCGAGGATCGGCTCCGAACCCATCAGTACAGAATGTAGGCGAGATGGATCCCAAACATCTGAAGTTATGGTAAGTACATAACTAAAAGTTTTATACCTCTGCAACTCTTACTATTACCAATTGCCTTTTTCATATGCTCAAGTATCGGCAGCATACCTTGGAGGCTTATGTCAAAGATTACAAGTGCGCCTCTTTTGGCGGGGAATAAAGATATGCATGATTTGCTGAATTCTGCCAGTCTTGTCAACAAGCATTCTTTACACTGTGGTTTTGACATTCTTGATGTTTCCTGCAGGGCTGCAGCTACTGGATCTGTTATCAGGAGGCATGCTTGGCTCAGTGAACAACCCCTCCAGAGCCTGTCAAGTCCAAGCTTTTAGACATATCTTTACACAAGGACAGGCTTTTTTTGGCAGTAAAGCGGAGGAGGTGCTCAAAAAGCCAAGTCTATGCAAGCAGACTTTCTGCAAGTTCAACCTCCTCGTTTTAGCAGGAACTACCCTTCTTAGAGTTGGATTTTCCTGATAGCAGACAGAACCGTTCTAGGACTAGAGGTTATAAATCTTTTAAGGGGCATGGGGCTACCCCTCAAAGGACTAAACAATGGCATGCTCCACTTCTAAGTCAGGAAGTTCTAAGCCTGCATCTCAATCCAAGCATTCTCAATGACTTTGTCCAACTTTTGCCTGTTCCTGCTTGCCCGGAGTTTCCTTTAGGGGAAGGTTGGCCATTTTTGCAAGTGTCTGGGCCACCATCACGGACACAAATGGTTACTCAGAACTTTATCCCTAGGACACAGGTTCTTTCTACACATTTCTGATACCCAATGGATTCCCGAACATTCATCCAAATCAAAGTGCAGAAGTAGAAAAGCAAATTTTGTCTCTCTTGCATCTGGGAGCAATAGAACCAGTTCCTGCTCAGCAGGTAGGCCAGGGCTTTTATTCCAGACTTCTTAGTTCCAAAAAAAAGAAGGCTCCTGGCATCCTATCCTAGATCTATCAATTCTGAACTACTCCTTGGTAATTCCAAAGTTCAAAATGCTCACTCCATCAGTTGCTACCAATGTTGGACAAGGACTCCTGGCTGGTAACTTTGGATCTCAAAGAAGCTTATCTGCACATCCTATTAGGGATAGCTGCAGACAGTTCCTTCACTTCAGAATGGGCAAGCAACATCATCAATTCTCTGCTGCTTTTTGGCTTATCTACTGCTTCCAGAGTTTTCACCAAGTGCCTTGCTCCAGTCATTGCTTTTTTCCAGGCAGATGAAAATTCAGATTTATTCATACTTGGACGACTGTCTAATTCAAGCAGATTCTCAGGAACAGCTGTTAAAGGATTTGGAGTTTGTAAAGACTCTTCTCTTCCCTGGGTTACTCTCTCAATGAGCAGAAGTAAAAAAAATGGTACCAGCCAAGGAGATAACATTCCTGGGAGCGAGTCTTAACACAGTCACCCAGATATCTCACCCAGGAGAAGCAGACAACTCTTTCAGTTTACTTCAAGGGCTTGGCAAGCCTGTCCCAGCTCCGTGTAAGCTCTGGAATTCATGGCCTCTTGTATTCTCATGATTCCATATGCAAGACTGCATATGAGGAAATTGCAATGGTACCACAAGAACCTTTGGTGTCAGCACACACGCAACCTGGATGTGATGATTCCTGGTCTGCAGACAAGAGTGTCTATGGTGGGCGACAGCCTGTTTGCAAAACAAGGGCATGCCTTTCCGCCCACCTCCTGCCATTTAAGTTCTGACCCACTGACGACTCGTACTATGCCTGGGGAGCTCACCTGGATGTCCGATGCATACAGGGATGTTGGAACGCCCAGCAGATACCACTTGCACATAACACTGAAGGAATTCATTGCAGTTCAGCAGGCCTTACTGGCTTTCAAGCATCTTCTTTCTCCAGTAACTCTTGCTTGTCAGAACAGACACCACAGTCATGTGGTACATCAACAAACTGGGAGAGGGACTCATTCTTAACCCCTGTGCAAGCAGAGCATGATTCTGTGGTCCATAGCAGCATCATTGGGCCTACATCATCTAGCTGTTTCTTCCGGGGAGACTCAATGTTTTGGCGGACCAGTTGAGCAGACAGACCCTGGATCCTCACGAGTGGCAGCTGAACAGAACAGTCTTGCAGCGTTTTGCAGCGTTGGGGCACTCCTCAGGTGGATCTTTTCTCCTCCCTGGACAACCGCCTTCTGCCATTTTTTTTTGTACCAGACAGCATCACAGCAAGGCCTGGAAAGTGGATGCTCTGTCTTTCCCTTGGACGATACTTTGTTTATGCCTTCCCTCCTTTTTCTCCTCTTCCCAGAGTATTGTTGAAGATCAGGGACAAAAGACCAAGGACCATTCTCATAGCTCCAGACTGGCCCAGGCAGCATTGGTATCCATTGCTTCGCAGTCGCTCCCAGTTTCCTCCTTGGCATCTTTCTCTGAAACCAGATCTTTTGGTTCAGGAAGGGGGGAAAATTCTTCCTCTTCAGTCTCCATTTGGCAGCAATGGCTCATTGTATGAATCTGTTACTCCTTCCCTTTCCCAGCAGGTGGTTGACATGCTTCGTGAGGCCAGGAGGCCTAGCACTATGACGTCCTATGCTGGCAAATGGAAAAGATTCTCTCATTGGATGCAGGCTGGAGGGAATTCTTCTCGGCCTACTCTTCCTCTGATCCTGGTATACTTGGCTGATTTGCTTCAAGGTGGACTTCTTTTTCCTCTATCAAGATCCATGCTTCAGCTATTTCCGCTCATTGTTCTTCTGATCAACCCATTTTCTCTCATCCCCTGATGAAAATGTTTCTCAGAGGTGTTAGCAACTTAAAACTTCCCAGAAGTGCACCTACTCTGGCCTGGGACCTTCACTTTGTTTTGGAGAAGCTCACTCTTCCTCCTTTTGAGCCAGCTGCCACTGCAAATTTAAAGTTTCTCTCTCGGAAAACTGCCTTCCTCTTGGCTATATCTTCAGCAAGGAGAGTTTGAGCTGCAGGCTTTGATGGCTGTGGAGCCTTTTCTCATCTTCCATGCAGATTGTGTCTCCCCCGAGGACCAATCCCTGTTATGCCTAAGGTGGTTTCAAGCCTGACTTTTAATCAGTCCATACACTTTCCTACTTTCTTTCCTAATCCTCAAAATAGAGGTGAAGGGATCCTGCATTCTCTTGATGTGCACAGCTCAGGCTTAAGCTGGACAGGACTAAGGACCTTTGGAAATCGGCTCCGATATTGGTCAGTTTTGCTCCTGGAGCTCAGGGCAAAGCTATTTCTAAGCAAACCATTTCTAAATGGCTTGCACATTGTATTACTTTGTTATTCCTTTCATATTACTTTATTCCTTTCATGGCAAGGTTCCCGCTCAAGGGGTGAGGACCCACTCTACGAGAGCAGCCTCCATTTCTGTAGCCTTTTTAAGGGGTGTCCCTACTAAAGACATTTTAGAGGCTGCCACATGGTCTTCTGTACACACTTTCATAAAGCATTATAATTTGCCTTTGTTTTCTAGATCTGGGGCAGGTTTTGTCACTGCTGTTCTGCTGGGCATTCTCTCCAATCCTTGATTGTATTGGTACCTCCTCCCTCTTGTCTGGGCTTTGGTAATCAACCCATTTGTTAAAACTACAACAGTGAAACACTAACAGTACGGCTTTGTACACATAACATAAATGTAGATGTTCGATTGTATTCACTGTTGCAGTCCTGATTTCCCTCCTTCCTTCCCCCTTTTTGGTCTTCTCCTATTCTCCTTTCCTAAGGTGCAGGCTTAATTAGGTTTATTTTATCACGGATACTTTTATTTTTGGTCTAAGCCTTGTTTTCTTGGGGGCTCCTGACTCTTATGGCAAGAAAGACTGAGGAAGTGACATTGGCTGCTTTTTGTATCGGATGTACTGACATCCTTTACAACCGATGGCAGCTGACATAATGTTCTTTCCTTTTGGTATTCTGGCCGATTGAGGGCTACCGGGAGCTGGATAACCCATTTGTTAGGCCTGCAACAGTGAATACACTCTAACATCTACATTTATGGTAAGTGTACACAACTGTACCATCCTAATGGTGAGAGGCACCAGGCAGAAAATCGCTTCCATTTGAACACATAGATTTCCTGGTTGTGTATTTCAGGGCCTCCTGCAGAACCTGAAGCACATCTTCAGAAAAGAGGTGCCTGAAAGGGATCAAAACCCAGTCACCCACAATGTCAACTGAATAGTGGACAAGTGAGGATGGATATGAGATTCCTTGCCTTGTGTGAGATGAGCCACCTGGTGAAGTAACTTCTGTTTATTTGCCCTTGGCCAAATGAGAAGGGTGGAATCTATACTGTCTGGGCCAAAAGGGAGTCACTAACAAGACTTTGGAGTCTGATCTTATGCAAGACTTGAGGTAACAGGAAAAGGGGAGGGAAGGTGCATAGAAACACCCCCTTCCAAGGAAAAAAAAACGGGGCGTACACTTTCCAAGCCAAAGGACTTTGGAACTCTAATAGAATAGAGGAAGTTGTTTGATTAGAGTAGAGGCAGAACGTCTTCCTGAGGAATACCTAACTGATGAGGTATGTCCAGAAACGTGTCTCTGAAGCATCCACTTGTGAGCTTGTGTGCTGAAACTGCTGAAGGTGTTTGCCACTAGATTATGCTCCAAGGGAATATAAATTGCCTGAAGTCACTTTTATACTGGCTAGTTTAGTTCACAGACCACAAGTGCTAGTCTGTGAAGAAAAGACCTTGTTCCCCCTTGCTGGTTGATGTGCCATATTACTGTGGTATTGTCTGAAAATTTGAGGTCTGGGGTGGAGGAAGGGATGAAAAGCCTGAACAAAGCCCTTTTCTTTTACCTTGATATGAACTGACCTCGGAGACCATATATCTGAACCTTGAGACCATAGGAGGGAGACCATATATCTGAACCTTGAGACCATTGGAGGGAACCCAAGTCCTGTGTGACACTTCCTTTCCAAACAACGCAGGTGTTCTGTAAAGAAGTGACAGGTTAAGTGAAAGTTGATGAATCCACCAGTGAAGCTCGAGACAGGGGAGGAAAGGTACTGGAAGTCCAAAGGGTGTCAATGTTGAAGCCCCACTGAGATACCACTGAAACCTCCTTATATGGAGCTTGGCGAGAAGGAGCATGTAAATGGTGGAAGCCATGCACCCCAGAACCCTGAGAAATTCCTTGGCCAGGATAAGATACCATAGGAAAAAGGATTGAAAAAGGCAATTTAGAAACAGAGCCTTGGAGGCAGGCAGCGATGTCAGAATGGGAACTGTCTGGAGTCTGCAGCTGAGGGAAAATATGATCTTGGGGAGGCATCAGACCTGACTTCTGAAAGCCTGTGGTGAATCCCAGACGTTGCAACAAGGAAGTAGTAAACCCAAGATCCTGAAGCAGAGTGGTGGGGGGAAGGAGTTTGAATGAATATACAGATTGTCTAGACGGAAAAAATCTGAATTTCTTGCATCGCCAAATGTCTCTCTCCTACAACTGTTTTTTGTGGGAATACCTTTTGGTGCAGTAGAGAGGCCAAAGGGAAAAGGAGAGAGAGCTGAAAATGGTAGGAAGAGATTAGAAATGTAAAACCCTTTCTGAAGAGAGGATGGATGGGGATATGAAGGTATGCATTCTAGAGATCCAGATATACCAGAAAGGTCCAGAGTAAGAGGGAGAATTTCTGCAGATATGACATCTGTAAGGAAGGTGTTTAGCTGGAAAGATCCAGAATTGGTCTCTGTGCCCTTTTGTAGTACCAGAAACATTGTGGAGTAAAATCCCTTCCCTTTCTGGACAGAATACGTAGTGAAGAACCTCTGGGGAAATGAGATCCTGAGGAATGCCTGAAAAGGAAGGGACTTCAAAGCCATGAAGTACCCCTGACTGATGGACAGAACCCAAGAGTCTGGAATGATCATAGCAATTTGGAGGAGACGAGGACAGGGACAACCTGGCAGAGGGCAAGAGGAAGCAGACTGCCAAATAGAACCCAGTTTGTCCTGGAAAGCCAGCTTCTGGATGGCAAGGGTTCTTTGTAGACTTGGCAGAAGAAACGCATCTAGAACCTTTCTTGCCCCAGGAGAAGGATTCCATTGCCTATGAACAAAATCATGTTTCTAGGGATAATTCCTCTGAAATTTGGGTATAGTAGAATCAAAATTTCAGCTCCTGTAAGACTTTACTCTTGTCCTGCAGAGACTTAAAGTTCAGCTGCAGCAGATCCAAAAAGATTATTATCCAAGGGAACATCCGGATGTTTGACCTTAATGCTAATCACGTAACGCCTGAAGACATAGCCAAGAATAATACCTCTCCCAGGGCTGCTTCCTTTGATTTATTTATAAGATGTTGGCTACATCATAACTTCATTTGATTGAGTGGTGGCCAAACTGAGAAGCAGAGCCCAGCAGGGAAAGGGAAAAAGCTTTCCACTCAGTGAGTCAAGAATGTCTGAAACCACCTTTGAAACCTTGGAAGGCCAAAACCATACTTGGACATATGAGTCTAGTAGTTGATGGCCCTAAAGGAGAAAGTGGCAGCAGTGAAAACTTTTTTGCCCAGCTGTTCATAGCCCTACAACCCTTATCAGAAAACAACAATTTGGCAGAGAGCAATAACTTGGATGGCTTATCAGGTGAGACTGACTCTACAGACTGGTCAGCAGATGGGCATTTGTAAAGGAATTTGCACTCCTCAGGCACTTTATATAATAGGTCTAGTTTCTTGGGTGCAGCGGGCTTATCAAGTCACTCCACAGCAAGTACAAATACGACTCTCTCATTGTCCATGCTGGAGTGAATGACTTGACGTACCTCCCTGGACTGCATGAAAAGACATGGAAGAGCTCTCAGATCATGTGGCCCAGGCAGGTATGACCCTTGGCCCTGAGTAGCATCCTGCCTTTGCCCAGAATGATATCACAGTATAAGGACAAAAATGATTGACTTCAACAATTGGCTAAGCTTCTGGTGTCAAAGGGGATCCAGTATCTGTCTGCCTGGGAAGACATGATCGACAAAACACAATGCTTTGCCATAGATGGTCTGCACCTGTCACCTTTGGGATTTAGGTTACTGGCTAAAGCTCTTGCCCACCCCTATAGTGCTTTTTTAGGCAAGGTTCAAAGGACAAAACCACAACCGTAACCGATACAAACATGCAAAATCTGAAGGTAATTCTGCTCAATGCTAGAAATCTAAACCTCAAAATGCACTCTCTCGAGGCACTCCCTAAAAATGGAGAACATCTATATCTGTGCAGTAACTGAGACTTGGTTCAAGGCTCCAGAGAGCACCCCTGCAATACCAGGCTACAACTCTTACCACACTTTCCGGCCACAAAACCAAGACCGAAACACTAAATGTGGAAGAGTGTCCATATTCACCAAGGGTATTCACACTTCCAGGCTAGTTGCCCCACACAATGCATCTGAAATTCTCCAGGTGCAACTAACACTAGGGAAGACTGCAATCCAAATTGGAGCTTGCTACAGATCCCCCACCATACTACACCTTTCTAAACATACTGGAAAATATTAAGATGCAACCAAACACCCTAATGCTGGGCGATTTCAACTACCCTGCCATTAACTGGGAAAACCTACTCTGGCACTAACTCCTTTTCCCGACGGTTCTTGGAATTCATAAATTCCAATGCCCTAGATCAACTAATCCATTGTCCCACCAGGGGCTCCAATATCCTAGACCTGGTCATTACCAACATGGGAGACAGATGCTCCACACCAGTGGTCACCCCCTCATTGGTCAGGTCTGACCATAAGCAAATCACCATTGACATTCACATCCCCCCCCCCCCCAGTAAGGAAACTGCCTTTAAAAAACTTCTCCAAATCCAACTTCATGCTACTGAAGTCCGAAGTGGCAAACTTCGACACCCATGCAGACTGGATCTAAAAGTTCGACTGCAGAATCTTACACTAAGGCACTGTACGAGCACATCCACTCGTTCATGAATTGTGCCATCCCAAATAGAACCAAGATGCTCTCCTCCAAAAAAGGAATCCAATCTGGTGGTCCCCTGCTATAAACAAACTATACAACAGAAAGAAGAAACTGTTGTAGAAGAGGAAAATCCCAGGATGCAAAAAAACTCCCTCACCAGCCTCGGTAAGAAGCTGAGCTCCCTCATAAAATCCTCAAAAGCTAGTTACGAAAATAAAATTGCCAAAGATTCCAAAGACAACCACAAGGCATTCTATAGTTATGTCAAGAATCTAAATGGCAATGCTCAGATCTGCTCTGAGCTCCAACAGAATGGCATTAAATATACTGATCCCAAGGATATTGCCAATATCCTGGCAGATTTAGTGCCAGCTTCACCCCCTCAAGGGCCCATCTCAATGCCAAAAAATTGCCAAATTCTGATAATCATAGCCACACGGGTAGAAACCGCACTCTCCAAAGCTAAGAATACAGCATCCATGGGACCAGATGACATCCCAGGCTGTGTACTACATGAGCTACAAAATGAACTGGCACCTCACCTAAGTGTCATGTTTAATCATAGCCTCACTTCAGGCTTCGTGCCCACCAAGTGGCGCACAGCTGCAGTTATCCCACTCCACAAGGGGGGATCCACCTTGGATCCCGGGAACTACCGCCTCCTCAGTCTGACTAGCCTGATCTGCAAGGGCATGAAACGCATGATCATAGAACTCATAAACAAAAACATTGGCAACCTTCAAACACTGGACCCCACCCAGTTTGGGTTTGTGAAGGGCCAATCTCGTCTCCTGAACCTGATTGACTTTTTCAAATCTGTCTCCAGAGCTGTGGACGTGGGTAAGGTGGTCCACACAGCCTGTCTGGACCTTGCTAAGGCCTTCAACACCATCCCCTATTCTGGAATCATAAACTTACTAAGCTGGGCATAAATCCCTACATCACTCGATGGGTTGCCAACTGGCTTACTGACAGAACCCAGACTGTAAAAGTCACAGACTCCATATCCAGCTCTAGCCAAGTTGAGTACCTCAGGGTTTAGTTCTGGGACCACTCTTGTTTGGCATCTACTTCTCTGAAGTACATGCCAACACTAAGGGACTCTGGCTAACAAAGTTTGCAGATGACTGCAAACTAGGAGCCAGTATTGAATCCCCATATGGTGTGGATATTCTACAAAAGGGCCTTGCAGAAACAGATGCTTGGTGCCAGAGCCATGGGCTCAAGCTTAATGCCAAGAAATGTATAGTTATCCCCTTTGGAAAAAAAAAACATGTACCTGTGAATTACCACATAGGTGGCAGTACACTAAACATCGAAAGTGTGATGAGAGACTTGGGGACACAGGTGAACAGTGGTCTCACTTTCAATAACCACATCGCCACAACAGTCAGGAAATCCATGTGGCACACCATCACTAAAGGCTTTTCATCCAGAAAAAAGGTCATTGTCCCACTGTACTCGTCCCTCATTAGACCCATTATAAGGTATAATGCCCTGTTTGATATGTACCTCAAGACATTTGCAACAGCTGGAAAGGCCACAGAATTACCTCACTAAAAGAATCACAAGCCTAAAGCAGATGCCATATGCTGATAGTCTTTTAAAAAAAAAAAAAAAAAAAAAAAAACTCCAGCTATACTCAGTGGCATATCGTCTACTCTGAGGCTATCTTTGCTTAACATACAAGGCCATGTCAAACCCTGAGCTGTTGGACATGTGCCACTTAAAAGAAATCCCAGTCCCTCAGAGCCACACGCTCCAGGGATCTAAACCTTGTCATCACAGTGAACAAAACATGCTGGAGTGATAAGTTCCTGACCCAGACACTCCCCCTTCTCTAGAATAGACTGCCCATAAATGTCAAGCAGAGCGCCTCCTTGGCCCTCTTCAAAAGGAACCTTCATTGGATGGGAGATGGAAAATTCACCCCGGGGATCATGTCATTCGCCCTGTTAGACAGGGGTCCAGAGAAGTAAATATTGTGGGAAGAAATATCCATGGAATTGTTATGACTAGGCTTGTATAGGCCCTAGGGCCGATGGCCTAGTACCAACCTATGAGTTAGGAGGTACAGGCGCTGCTGAAAGTGTCCAGAAAAGCAGCCAGAACAGCAAATGCTTAGAAGATTCCATCTGTAGGAGCTCATAATACATTTACTGAATCTCCAGGACTTGAACAATCCCACTTACCATTGCTAGTATGATGGATTGTTTTATCCCCAAAGAGTTCCTTTTGAGGAATCTGTACTTAGGGAGTCCTCCTTTGAAATGTTGTCCAAGGAGGAAGGTATTTGGGAAGGGTGAGCCAAGGATTCATCCCCCCAAGTCCAGCTCCTCATTCAAGGAATAAAGTTCCCTAGGCCTCTTGAGTGGAGCAGAAGACCAGGGGACAGGAGCAGTCACAGATCCGTTTAGTAGGTTTAAAGGGCATTAAAGAAATCCTGTCATTCACACTGGGGATCTTGACAACAGGAAATGTGCTTTGTTTTTTTCTGTGGGACGTCTGCATACAACTTCCTCAGTGGGTCAGACCCATGGCAAGATTTAATGGTTGTAGGAATCTCCTCCCTAATTTTAAAATTGGAGGAATCCTCTTGGTCCTTTGGATATAATCAGCCAATGTTATCCCTCAACATCTGGTGTAAACATTTGAAAAGTGTCTGAGGACATGAGAAGCCAGATCCATTCTGGTCTCTGAGATAGTAACAGAGGAATTCGAAGCAACCACAGAATGGTCCTCCAGGCTTTCACCAGCCTCAGTGTCTAGGGGAGGCTGGACAGCAGCCCAATAAAACCTAATTTTTTTCACTTCTTGGCAGATGGCTGGCCCTTGAGATGGCACTCTGACTCAACTTAAGATATGGTTCTCCAAGTATATGGACAAGGAGGAAAGACCACCTATGAAGGGTATTTGGCATAGTCGCCTGGCCAGTATAGCACTGCATATGATCATGGGAAGCTCCCAAACAAGAAGAGACTGGATGCGATTTACCTTTATAGGGAATCTGCCTCCCACACTGACCAGAAAAAAGAGGAAAAAACCCAACCAGGCACTTGTCTGAAAACAATGCTTAGTAACCAGCACAGCAGAGGGGTATTCAGACAAAGTTCAGCAATGGCGTTTGGACTGGTGGCAATGTGTGCATCCATATGTCTATGCCCTGTGCCTTGCATGGGGAGCATACATGTGTTGTATGACTCCTATGTGTACTAATGGCTTTGGTATGCTGGTGTATGTTGGGCAATTCTTGGCAGGAGGCCCTTAAAGAATACTGCAGCAGTGATATGGAGGGACATCTCCTAGGCCTATAAATGTCTATGCCTATCTTTGGCAATCTCTAAAGCACTCACCAAAAGTAACACCAAGCACCATACACACCTATACCCAGTGAAGCCCCAAGAGCAAAGCCCATCAAGCAAGCATATTACACAGGATGTCATAGGAGAGTCCATTGTATGATGCAGTTTCCCCACTCACTAGACTGAATGAGGGAAAGATAACTATTGGTTGGTTGCCTGGGCCAGGATCCACTAAGTTGCGCGCACACTCAAGTCACTACACCACATGTACCAGTATGATTCTGTCATAGTCCATGTGGGCATTTAATGATATGAGATGCTCCTCCCTGGACTTCATGGAGAAACCTTGATCTCTCTCGGTCTCGAGCAGGTATGCACCTTGCATTGAACAGCATTCTGCATTCGCCAAGAATGAAAAGATTGACTTTAGCAATTGGCTTAGTTTCTGGCGGCTTTCCAGGAGAATTCAGTATTTAGCAGCATGGGAGGGCATAGTTAAACTATGTTGCTTTGCAAAGGATGGTCTGTGACACCCCCCCCCCCCCCCAAAGGCTATCCGATATTGGCTTAAACTTTATTCACTCCATTGCAGCCTTTTTTAGGCTGTGCCAAATTGATAAACCTGCCAACATAGCAAATAAACCCCAAAGAAACCCAAGTGTTACTGCTCAGTGCTGGGGGCCTAAACAAAAAATGCCACACTACAACTTTTCCCTCTGGAGAATATAGACATCTGTACCAGTACCATGACATGGTCTGCAGAATGTACTTAAGCAGTGCAAGACTTCAGTGCCTTCCACACATTTAGACCATCCGCTGCACAATCTGGGACAAAAGGTGGAGTCTCAAGCTACATTAGCAACACGTATACCTGGAGGTTAATTTAAGCAGGATGATTCCCTGGTGTTAGTCTACGGTAATTTGCATCTGGATAAAGTCCCATTCCTTGTCCTAGTAAGCTGTAGGTCACCCTCTGTCCCAAGAATCCCATAGCTTGGAAGTTGAACTACTGAAGGGACTCACCATTAAACTAAATACTCTACTCATGGGAGACATCTCTTTGTAAACTGGGAAAACATGGTGCCTCAAACTCGCAGCCACAATTTCTGGACTTTACTAACACAAGTACCCTTGACTAGATGGTGCTCACAGTCACCAGAAGTTCAACCCTACTGGACCAGGTATGGGTAAGTGCTACCCCCCCCGTGTCATGTCCTCACTGGTGAGGTCAGTCTACCAATTCTCTCCTTTGGAAGCGACTCCTGTAAGCCCCTCAAACCCTGTAACGATCTGGAACAATTCTAAAGCAAACTATACCCCACTGAGCAATTTTTAGGTGGTCAATTAGTGTTCCTACTAACCTCACGTTTACAGCAATCTATGGGGAATTGTTCAGAATCACTGTACAACCATGTAAATGGCTGTATAGAGGCTGCTGTACCTTCTAGAAGTAAGACCAAACCAAACCAAAAACAAACCACACTGGTGAAATCCTAATATTAATAGGGTGTATACCAAAAGGAAACTTGTCCTGGCTGAAATCAGGAAGAGCATTTCCCATGAGAGTTCTCCAAACTAAACTGTATGTTGAATCTAAGAGGACCAAGTCCAACAATGCCAGTTACAAAGTCAAGATTGCCTCCCAGCTAAAGACAACCACAAGGCCTTCTACAGCTATGTCCTTAACCTCAAAGACTGCACACAGTAGTGTCACACTGGTGGTCAGTGATTTCATCTTCGCAGAGCAGCACTGCAAATCTGGCTAACCAATTCAGCTCAAAGTACACCCTCACTCCCCCTGCCTTCCTCCATGAAATGCCTACTAGCCTACCCTCCCACCTCCCTATTAGAAGAGAACAGGACCTGGTGGCACTTACAAAAGACAAAATCACAGCCTCAGCTGGCTTGGATAATATCCCTGGATGCCTCCTAAATAGCTTAAAACACGACCACTTGTCACTTTTCAGCTAAAGCCACAGAACAGGACCCCCCCCCCCCCATACACACACTTTAGAAACTACCAGCATACATTCTCCTAATAAATGCCTATAATACACAGGGACACTATTGGATTGTGGGGCAAGGCTTATAAAGGCCATGGTAGTTGGCCTAGTATATACCTATGAATCTATTTTTCCTTCATATGAGCATGGTCCAGATGAGTGTTTTCTAATATCCTAACTTTCACTGTCTCAATTTTTTTTAAAGATTCTTCTACTGTCATCAGTTCTAGAAATTTAGCTTGCCTGTAGCCATTACTTGAAAAAATATGCTCTTGTTACACTACTTTGTTTCCAGCAGTCCTAGTACTGACGTCCCTTTCCTCTACTTTTTCATGACTCTTGGAATTCTGCAGCAGCATGTTTAACTTCTAGTTCAAGACTTTGGTGCATCCTTCCCTCTGTATTCATTTAGTTGTCTTCACGATTTGATTTCATTATAGATCTAAAGAGTTTTCTTGATCCCCAACATTATAGTTTGTTAAAATGGGTAGATGGACTGGTCTGAGGACAGGTTTCAGATGTGACCCAGTTCATATAGGCAAAGACGCATAGCATGCAAATCAATGCAATTTGCATTGGCTTGTAAGAAAAGTAGGTCATCTGTGTACATCATTAGTTTGAAATTTGGTAGTTCTAGCAGAGGTTGTTGGTAAATGGTAAGGAGAGCAATGGACCTTGCACTGGGCCTTGTGGTACTCCTGTGTTATGCATGCCCACAAGGTGAAGGAGGACTTGTAATAGACCTGGGAGGATCTGCTTTGAAAGTAACCCTGTAACCAGACAGTGGTGTGTTCGTTTAGACATTTTAAGCTTACGGAGAAGGATTTGATGGCCGGTTCCAATTTGTGGAACAAAAAGTTTAGGAATCTTATGACTAGTTGAACCAATTACCTTTGGTTCAGGATCAAGGAGACTAAGGTGGTACTTACCAGATTGAAGAGAGAAGTGGTCTGGCGAAGAGAAGTTTTACCACCAAGCCTGAGTCGTCACAAATGTTGGGAAGATAAAGTCCAAAGTATGGCCTCAGTTATGGGTTGTGGAGAACCTGAGCAAACCTGTAAACACATCGTCGTTTAGTCCTTATCAATTTGAATATTGGCCACCCGGCACAGCTAAATGCTGATAACCAACAAATGCGTCATTAAGGAAATGCAGTGAAATAACTGTTTTTGGACCCTCTAGGTTGGTCTTTTCCGTAGGAGCATTTGTTGGCATACTACTGTCTGCTTGTGCTGGAGCTCCAAACAATTGAATGCGTGTGCACCATGCTGTCATAAAGAGTTCAGCTTTCCTTAACGTTTGAGAGCACATCTGCTTCTGTCTGCAGTGATGTCTGACTATAGAAGTATTATAAGACTTGGACTGTTTCTGTTTGATTATCCATATTATGATTCCTATTGCAGTGATCTGTTTCTTTCTACTTGTGTTTTTTTTTTAGGCCAGGCAGCAGGCAGGACCAGGAAAGAATTGATTGGCATAAAATAAAATCTTCTGGCATATTGTGTAATAGTGTAACCTTTGATCTTTTTATTTATGCTTTTATTTGCTGTAATGATATCTCAATAATTGCCTTGCCAGATTTTAATCTGACATTGATTACTTTTGTTCTTTTGAAGGCAGGGGATAAAACAGTCTTCTTTGAGGAGTTTGTTCATTTTCTGAAATATCCGATGGTTGTATACCAGCGTGAGCCTACGGTAGAGCGAGTAATGGACTTTGTTGTTAAGTTTGCTACATCATTTGTGCAACCAAGGAAGGAAGAAGATCCGGAGGAGGAAGAGGAGTCTGATAATCCCTTTTTAAATTATTTATTTGAATTTCTTTTAAAGGTATGGATTTGTATTTTGATTTAACATTTTATGTTGCACTATCTTACTCTGTAGTAGAGAGGGTACTTTTTTCATAATGAACTCTTACTACTTTGAAGTTATAATGCAATCTAAAGTTGCAACATTTCTTACGTTATGGGTTTAGTCACTTGAAAAGCTTGGTGGATACCAGATATTTTCTTTACAGAAGTATGCTATTTCCTGAGCCAAAATGGGTCCCTTATGATGATCACTGATGCAAGCTTGTGAAATCTTCTCTATAGCCAGACTAGTGGGTGCTAGTTGACTTTTCCCAAGAAAGTACAGTTGTGTAAAATCTTACTATAACAACAGATGTCCTTCTCTCCACTGTTGCAGTACTCTTAACATGAGGGATCTCCTGCCAAAGGTAGTTGGATGTCCAGCCAGTATACTAATGCCTTTAGGTTGTTGATGCGCTGATTGCACCTCGTGCAAGGTATGGGGCATAAAGGTGACATCTGGAAATATCCTTAGAACTGAGAGCCCCAGAAGGAACTCAGCCGTAGGATAACAGAGGGTAACCTATACATCCAAAGGGACAAAAGACCAGGGGGAGGAGGAAGGGAATGAATATTGCAACAGTGAAGAGAAGGGCAAATATTGTATGTGTGATTTTACACAACTGTATTATGTCCGTCCATTTCACTGTTGGCAGTATTCTTAACATGGAGAGTGCAAAAGCTTAGGAAGAAGATGGGGAGGAGGAAGGGCCAACAGAGCCTTCAAGGAACCCATGAAGAATGGCCCTGGCAAAAACTGCTCTAGCCCTGGATATGACGTCTAACTTTTAAAGCTTGATAAAAGGTATGCACCATAGACCATGTAGCTGCCTTAAGAATAGAATTAGTATCCAAACCCTTAAAAAGTACCAGAAGATGCCACAGCCCTAGGAGAGTGAACATAAACCACAGAGGGAAGATTCTAACCATGACGACAAAAAGATTGACTTTGAATTAGTCTTCAGAGCCGTGGATGAGGGTAAGGCAGTCCACACAGCCTATCTGGACCTCACCAAGGCCTTTGACACCACCCCCCCCCCCCCACTCTGGAATCATAGATAAACTTACTAAGCTGGGCATTAATCCCTACGTCACTCGATGGGTTGCCAACTGGCTTACTGACAGAACCCAAACTGTAAAAGTAGCTGACTCCAAATCCAGCTCCAGACAAGTGCCAAGCGGAGTACCTCAGGGTTCAGTCCTGGGACCACTCTTGTTTGACATCTACTTCTCTGAAATACAGGCCAACACTAAGGGACTCTGGCTAACAAAGTTCGCAGATGACCGCAAACTGGAAGCCATTATTGAATCCCCAAATGATGTGGATACTCTACAAAAGGGCCTTACAGAAACAGATGCTTGGTGCCAGAGCCATGGGCTCTAGCTCAATACCAAGAAATGTATAGTTATCCCCTTTGGGGAAAAAACATGTACCTGTGAATTGCCACATAGGTGGCAGTACCCTAAACACCGAAAGTGTGATAAGAGACCTGGGGACACAGGTGGACAGTGGTCTCACCTTCAGTAACCACATCATCACAACAGTCAGGAAATCCTATGTGGCACACCATCACTAAGGGCTGTTCATCCAGAAAAAAGGTCATTGTCCCACTGTACTCATCCCTCATTAGATCCATTATAGAATACAACGCCCCATTTGGTATGTACCTCTCAAGACATCTGCAACAACTGAAAAGGCCGCAGAAATACCTAGCTAAAATAATCACAGGCCTAAAGCAGATGCCCTATGCTGACAGCCTTAAACTCCAGCTATACTCTCACATATAGTCTACCCCGAGGCAGTCTCTGCTTAACATACAAGGCCATGTCAATCCCAGAGCTCCTGGACATGCTACACTTAAAGAAATCCAATTCCTCAGAGCCATACACTCCAGGGATCTAAACCTTGTCATCACAATAAACAAAGCATGCTGGAGGGATAGGTTCCTGACCCAGAGACTCCCCAGACTCTGGAATAGACTGCCCATACATGTCAAACAGAGCGCCTCTTTGGCCCTCTTCAAAAGGAACCTTGATTGGATGGGAGAAAGTAAATTCTCCCTGGGGATCACGTCAGTCGCCCTGCTAGCCAGGGGTCCTGGAAAGTAAATAGTGTGGGAAGAAATAGCCAGGGAATTGTTATGGCTAGGCTTGTATAGGCCCTAGGGCCAATAGCCTAGTACCAACCTATGAAATGGCTTTAGAAATCAAAGAAGAAATAGTCTGCTTGGAAACTGTCAAACCTGATCTAAGATGAAAAACAAAATGGTGATCATAAATATTTAGTTTTGTCCAAATAAAATTAGTCTCTGCACATCCAGCTGCTACAACAGCGTTGAAATTTCTTTCTTGGAATACAGCTTTACTTTTAGCCATCACTTCTGCAAGAAGAGTGTCTGAACTGCAGGCCCTTATGGCAGTGGAACCCTTAATTATCTTCCGTGCGGACAGGGTTTCCCTCAGGACTAATGCATCATTTATGCCCAAGGTGGTATCTAGTGTGGCCTTGAACCAGTCCATTTGGCTACTTTTTTTCCCTAATCCCCAGAATAGAGAGGAAAGGATATTGCATTCCCTGGACGTGCACAAACTGCTTAGATTCTATCTGGACAGGACTAAGCCTCTCAGAAAATCTGACCAGCTGCTAGTCAGCTTTGCTGCAGGGGCAGAGGGAAAGCCCATTTCAAAGCATCCAATTTCCAAATGGATAGCACATTGCATCCATTTCTGCTACAAGCATCATGGAAAACCCATCCCACAGGGTATTAAGAACACATTCCACCAGGGCTGCATCTACATCTACTGCTTTACTCAGAGGAGTCCCTACCAGGGACATCCTGGAGCTCTGTACGTTCACCAAGCATTACCACTTGCCTATCTTTTTCTAAATCCAGAGCTGGATTTGCCACAGCGGTCTTAAAGGGCCTCATTGCTAGCCCTAATGCTCCTTAACTGCCTCCACCCTTCCTTAGCTTTGGGAATCAACCCAAATGTGATGACTGCAACAGAGAAACACGAAGAACATAGTACAGTTGTGTACACGTACCATAAATGTCGGTTAGAGTGTTCACTGTTGCAGTCGTAGTTACCTTCCCTCCAGCCCCCTGACCCCTCTCTTTTAGCTATCTTTTTTGTTTGGCATACTTTATATCATGTGTATTTGCTTTTTGCTTGGGGGTGTTCCATACCATGTACTTGCTCCCTTTTGTGGGGGCACCTGACATCTGAGGCAAGAAAAACTAATGGAGTCTGCTGCATGTTTTATACCCCTGACGTCATGGAGGAAGTGACCGTATCAGACACAGAAATCCCAAGACTCTGGTATTCGGGCCGACTGAGGGCTACTTGCAGGCGGATAACACCAATACACTCTAACATCTACATTTATGGTAAGTGTACACAACTGTACTTTTCCTGGCCTCCTGCAGAACCCAAAGCACATCCTCAAAAAGGATTTTGATTCCTTATATGCACCTTATCACCTGTAGTGTCCATTGAAGTGTGGACAGGTGGGGTTGGATGAAAGATCCCTTGTCTTGTATGAGAAGCATACCTCTCAACCTGGAAACATCAAAAATCTGGACAAGGCCCATGAAAAATAGGTACAAATCTGTACACTGATTAACATAAAATTAGCATACATAATCATGTAACCCCGCCCACTGGAATTATTGGATACCAACTTTCAAATGCAAACTGAAGAACAGGCAACCAAAATGGCACCAGAGTCCCCCTGCAGCCATTCCAATGTCCCATTACCTGGCTATTTCACCCCATTTACCATAAACACTAATGTGCATACTGCTTTACTTCTACATTGATTATTTGGATTTTATTTAACATTTTATAGCGCAATGCACAAACATTACTAGATACCTGCTAAACAAAGCAATACTGTCTCACAATAAAAATAAACATAGCATTAAAACTTCTCTGCCCTTGAAACTCATTCATTGAAACAATATTGAAAATTTGAAACCTACACTACATCCAAAGAAAATGCATCTGGTCAGTGGTGGATAAAGATTACCTTTGGGCTGTTACATAGTCATAGACCCCTTGCACACAAAACAAGAAACCTACATGGGTTCTTTAATATACCTTCCTGACTTCTCTTTCCCTGAAGCTCTCAGCTCCTTGTATAATTCACTCAATACTCAACTGTATCTCTCAACTTTGCAGCACAAGAAATCCAAATTGTATTGGACAACACCAACAATGGGGAATACAGAAGTCAGTTCTCACTTCTCACCATAGCTCTCAAGTCAACCTGCTAGCACAAAAATCCTGGACAAAGCCAATAATAGGGGAATATATTTACAGCCCTAAAATAGGGACAAATTTCAAATACTGACCTTATAAATTTAGAAAATTGATAGAATAAAAGGTTTTGTTTATTTTATGAAGAATATGAAGTCTGAAATTCAAATGCCTGTCATTATTAATTAAATTCAATCCTTCACTGACTTGCCACAAAAAGCCATAAAACCACAGATTTTGAGGAACAGAACAAATATGAAGCATAAATCCAGAGCTTTCACAAGGGGCTCTTGTCACTTGTACCAAAGGTTTAATTTGCTATTGTTATTAAATGTTCTTTTGCAATGTGCTGCTAACTCCTATTTAAAAAATAAATAAGATCATCAAAATTGAATGAAAAAGTTGCTTAGATTAAAAAAAAGTATTTGCAAACTTTGTCTGAAATCACATAGAACAGGTTGTACTGAAAGCAAAGTTGAACTGTTCAAAAATAAAAATGTTACTCCTGGTTTAACCACTTCAAAACAATCAAACTCTAACTGCAGGGATCATTTAAACATGTAGCCTTTCCTGTTAAATGGCTGTCAAGTCCTAACCCTTCTGGCCTGACTTCTACCATTTAGGCAGTCTTGCTAAGTGCTTGAGAGTTCATTAATTTGCTGCATGGACTGAATAGAATCCTTAATCAAACCGTCAGCAATTCTAGCTGATTAAACCTGAAATAGAGCAAAGCTGAGAACGACAGAAGCGTACAGAAGCAGACTTGCTACTTTCCCATAAGGTGAGAACCTACAGTCTGCTCATGCTGTACAACTTTTACCACTATATACCTTTCCCTGACTGTATTTCTAACTGATGTCCTAGCTTGAACATTAGGAAGCAATGCAGTGCTTGCAATAAGATTAAAAGTATGTGAAAATACTAAAAATGTACGTGTCACATTGCACGTTATAATAAAAGTATGCGGAAAAAGAAAATACAGTTTGACTTTTAAACGATAAAAAATGCCGTACATTTGAACTGAAAAACATAGCAAGATGAACAGCGAACATCCACTAAGTTATGCATCAATTGAATGCCATCTGTCACGTAAATGCTATAAATATGTACTCTGTACAAACTACAAACGCATTTATGTTACCAGACTAGATGATTTAGTAAGTTAACTGCTATCAAAATCACTTTGAAACAAACTGCTCCATTTAACTATTAGTGAGCTGGCGATAAAAGATACTCATAATAGGTACTGTAATGTGGTTCCAGTGATCATTCCTTGCAAAGGCAGGCGGCACACACGCACACGCACACACACACACACACACAAGGTTTCCTTTGCTTACTTGTGTTACTTGCTTGCAGTCTGCCATTCCTGCATACACCCACCAGCCAGGTTTCATTTTCTTATAGGTCTAGGAACTCCATTCAGTGCTGTTGCTGCTGCCGTACCTGCACACACAAGGTTTCATCAGAGCTGCTGTTCCTGACCTGCACACTGCCGTTCCCGCTCGCATTTGAACAGTTTTTTGCATGAATTACGTGAGCTCCAAGGAGCTCAATTCCGACAGGCTGGTAGCCCTGATGGACCTGACAGCACTGCTCACGTGATGATGTCAGCTCCGTCAGCGCGAAAATTAAAAAACAAAGAAAAAAAATCGGAAATGAAGGGATGCCACTCTGGAATCGTGGCACCCCTTCATTTGAACCCCAGACTCGGTAAAAACCAAGTAGTTCGGTACGGTTGGGAGGTGTGATGAGAAGATCCACTGTGTGAGAGAACTTGTCGAGATTGCCCTTGCCTAAGTGCAGAGGAAGAGGGAACCAATGCTGTCTGGGCCAAAAGTGAGTTGGCAGCAAGATTTTGGGAGTATCCTATTATCTGAAGTAGTTACTTCATTTGATCTGCAACCTGTGGGTAGTCTGATCCGACCTCGGATCCGATCCAGCAGCTTTCCAAGCTTCAAGATCTGAGCTCCTAGCTCCTCCCCCTACCCATAATCCCTTACTACCAACCACATTACCTCAGATCGTTTTTTTGCTGCGGCTGAAGACAGTTGCTTCCTAGTGAAGAGCTCCTGGCCTGGTGAGATTGTTCCTTTTTCTAATAGCTAATCTCTAGTTTAAATTGTGTGTGTGTTGATGTCCTTCAAGAATGCAACTGCAGTCATAACATATGGGTTGTCCTGCCTCAGGCAGCCCTCGGTCGGCCGGATTCCAAAGTCTGGGTCCGACGTCGGCTGATGTCGCATTTCTCTCAGACGTCAGAGCGGCTGGAGTACATAAGCATCAGCCGACGCCATTTTCTTGAGTCTTTCTTGCCGCGCGGTACCCGAAGCAGAAGCAGTTCGCAAGTGCCGGTTGGTCAGCTCCTGTATTCTTCGAATCCAAAGTCATCAAAAAAGCTAAGTACCCCGTTGGGGACCTTTTCTTGCCTCAGCCGATGTCAGAAATTACTGAAAAAGTTAATTGTCTGTCTTGTGGTAAACAAATACCTCATAAGGATTTCCACTCTTACTGTCTTCCTTGCCTTGGCCCAGACCACGACGTCTCGGCCTGTCTCGCCTGTGCTCGCTTCAACAAGCGCACTCTCAGGCGCCGGGCGGAGTTCGCTGAAGACTTTTTTGGTGAAAAATTTGCATATACAATGCCGTCTGAGCTTCCGACATTGCAAACGCCCAAGAAACGAAAAGACAGGGACCGACATCCTCGGCCCGCTTCTACCACCGACTCCACGCCAAAACCTACCGCGAGTGCTCCGGTTCCCCCTGAGACGGTTATTCCACCGCTCCGAACCGAAGACACCGCAATACAGACTACTCCTATACCAGATACCACTCCGCCAGTTATAGATTTTCCTCCGGATACTGAAACCGAGGAAATGCCAGAGACCATTGCTGTAGATAAGGTCACTCCTGCACGTGGAGCTGCCAGGCCTCCTATGGCCATGTCTATTAAGGCCTACACTCGGGCTAAGGCAGCCAGCAAGACTAAGCACCTTACAGCAAAAACCTTGCCTCAAACTACTCCTGAGAAACAAATCATGTCTATGGCCGCAGACTTAATTTCCATGATTAGAGGTTCACAGGCCCATCCTGAGAGAGCATCCCAGCCTCCTCCTGATAAGAGGCCCCGGGTTGAACCCTCTGAACCTATCCCTTCAGATGAAGATTCTGAGGACTCTATCCACTCCGAGGGCCAGGAAGACCTCTTTCAGACCTATGAGGACTCGGATGCAGAGGATTCCATCCCCTCGGCCTCCCCTCCTGAGGATATTTCTTTTGGGGAAGTTCTGCATACCATGAGGGAACATTTCAAGTGGCAAGGCCAGGAATATTCCGATTCCAGAAAGCACCTTCGAACCTTCCTTAAAAAGCCCCAGCACAGGCCCCTAGCTATTCCTTCTGTGCTTGATGTTTTGGATGATCTATTTTCTGACTCCAGTGTTACCCCTGATTCTCTTCCTCCTGCTCCAGCCAAGCCAGACAGATATTGCAGGGTCCCAGACACACATTCCCATTTGTTCAGGGCCCATACTGTTGATTTAGAAACTTTCTCAGGGACCTAAAGGTGTTTCAGCTTCCACCTCTAAAAATCCCTTGCCTTCCAACAGGGAAGCTAGGTCATTAGAGAGATGGGGGGAAAAGGTGTACACCTCTACCACCTTATCTATGAGAGCTTTGAATTGCCTTTTTCATATGTTACAATATCAGGATTACCTGTTAGATGATTTACAGAAAACATTGGCCTCTCCTGACCTTTTAGACAGGAAGTCTTTGCAGGAAGCTGTACATAATTCTCAGCAAGTCAGCAATCACTTTCTGCAGTGTGGATATGATGCATTGGAAGCTTCATGTAGGGCAGCTATGACAGGGGCAGTCATTCGCAGGCATGCATGGTT
Source organism: Protopterus annectens (assembly GCF_019279795.1). NCBI lineage: Eukaryota > Metazoa > Chordata > Ceratodontiformes > Protopteridae > Protopterus > Protopterus annectens. The sequence goes on along the minus strand of NC_056729.1, from coordinate 351,600,186 downwards.
AAAAGAACAACCTCTACCAGATCATGTTAAGGCAAAACTTCTGGATGCACCCTTGGAAAAGAACAAGCTTTTTGGTGCTAATGCTAAAGATGTGTTAAAGTCCATCGAGGAAAAAGCAAAATCAGTTCAGACGGTCAAAGATTTCCTCCAGGTTCAGCCCCCCAGATTCAGCAGGAATTGGCCTTCAAAGAACTGGTCCCTTTCCTAATCCTGAAAAATTTAAAAGGGGTAAAAACAGGCGTGGCCGAGGAAGAGGACAATACAGAGGTTCTTACAGGGGACGACAATGGCAGCCAGCAAACCAAAGATGTGACACAGGGGTCTCCCCCGCCCCTCACACAATCTCCATGACTTTCCTCTACGACCGCCAACCAAGGAGCAAACAGAAGCACTCTTGGGCGGAAAATTATCTCTTTTCAGACAATTGGCACAGATTGACAAAAGACAAATGGATTTTGGACATTATAGACCAAGGTTACAGGTTCCATTTTCACACCTTACCCAGAAAACAGGGCATGCCAGACCTACCACCAAACCAGAGGGCAGAGGCTATCAAGCAAATTTCTCTGCTTGCTCAGATAAAAGCAATAGAAAGAATACCACAACAAGAACAAGGCCAGGGGTTCTACTCAAGACAGTTCCTTGTTCCAAGAAAAGAAACTCAATGGAGACCAATACTGGATTTGTCCGCATTAAACACTTTTCTCATAGTACCAAAGTTCAAAATGCTGACTCTACAGCAACTACTTCCCATGCTGGGCAAGGGGTCTTGGCTGATTACTCTGGACCTCAAGGAGGCATACCTGCATGTCCCTATCAGACACAGCTGCAGAAGATACCTCAGATTTCTTGCAGGGCCAGAGCATGATCAATTCTCAGCATTGCCATTTGGCTTATCTACTGCGCCCAGAGTATTCACAAAATGCCTGGCTTCAGTAATTGCTCATTGCAGACTCCAGGGGATCCAAATTTACCCGTACCTGGACGACTGCCTTATACAAGCGGACGACAAACTGATGTTGACAAAAAACTTGAACTATGTCATACAATTACTTCAGGCTCTGGGATACACAGTCAACTTTCAGAAGTCAAGACTTCAACCATCCCAGCAAATAACCTTCTTAGGAGCCAATCTGGACACAGCCTCTCAAATGGCTTACCTGACCGAAGAGAAGTTAACTCATTATTTCAAGGGTTTGGCAAAACTCACCCAGATGACTGCAAGGAGATTCCTACAGGCCCTGGGTTACATGGCATCCTGCATTCTCCTGGTTCCATTAGCAAGACTGCACATGAGAAAGCTTCAATGGTACTTAAAAAGCCTATGGTCTCAGCACAACAACAACTTAGAGGCAACCATACCGCTCATTCCATGCCTACAAAAGGAATTCCTATGGTGGGCCTCTGTAAGCCAGGCAAACACAGGTATGTCATTCAAAAAACCTCCGATAACACAGACCATGACCACAGACGCCTCAGACATTGGATGGGGGACGCATATGGAAGGCAGATGCATACAAGGACAATGGTCTCCAAAGGAAACACATCTTCATATAAACCAGAAAGAAATGCTGGCAGTAATGCATGCCATCGAGGCCTTTCGACAACAACTTCAACAAGGCCATTTACTGATACGGACAGACAACACCACTGTGATGTGGTATATAAACAAGCAAGGGGGCACTCATTCCTACCCCCTTTGCAGACTGACAATGAATCTTTGGGAAAAATCACTGAGCCTGAACATACACTTACAATCCCAGTTTGTTCCAGGCAAAGACAATGTGCTGGCGGACAGTCTAAGCAGGAATTTCATAGATCCTCACGAGTGGAGGTTACACCCAAGGATCTTCACACAACTCACCTCGACATGGGGCAGGCCAGAAGTAGACCTATTCTGTTCAAGGACATGCCATCCACAAGCTTGGAAAACAGATGCTCTTTCATTCAACTGGAACTTCCTAAAAATCTATGCATTCCCACCTCTGCCATTGATGACCACAGTATTACTAAAGATCAAAGCAGAGAGACCCAAGGGGATCCTAATAGCTCCAGACTGGCCAAGACAACACTAGTACCCGCTACTACGGAGCATACGTCACAACAAGAAGTGGGCCCTTCCTCAATGGCCCCTACTTTTGACTCAGCACAACTTCAAGACAGTGCATCCAAACCTTCAGACACTGCAGCTGACAGCCTGGGAGATCCCATGAATAACCTCAATCTATCTCTCTCTCCAAGGAAGTTCAGCGGATATTAACAGAAGCTCGAAGACCATCCACCAGAAAGGTTTACTTGACAAAATGGAAGAGATTCAGCATTTGGAACACCAGCAGGGGTCATGATGCATCACTATTGAACATCCCACTCATCCTGGAATATTTGGCAGATATGCTTCAGAATGGACTCTCATATTCTTCCATAAAGATACATGCTTCAGCTATTTCAGCTAGATATAACACTGATCCACCTGTGTTTTCACATCCTTTGCTAAGGCAATTCCTTAGGGGAATCAAGAACATTACGCCACCAAGAAAGGCTCCAGTGCCAGCTTAGGATCTCAACTTCGTCCTAGAAAAACTGACTCTACCTCCTTTTGAGCCAGCAGCTTCAGTGGACTTAAAATTCCTCTCATGGAAGACAGCTTTCCTGTTGGCAATTACCTCAGCAAGAAGGGTTTCGGAACTACAGGCCCTAATGGCAATACCACCGTTCATAATCTTTCCCCGAGACAGGGTCTCCTTAAGAACCAACCCTACTTTTATGCCAAAGGTGGTATCTAGGGATCTGAAGTAGGATATTCATTTGTCTGCAACCTGTGGGTTATGGATCCGATATCGGATCCGAACCGGCATGGTTTTCCAGCTATGGATCCAAGCTCAGCTCCTCCCCTCACCCATAATGCCCTGCTCTACCCTCATGACCCCAGATCTCGTTTGCCGCGCTGGTGACTGGATTGGTATCTATAGCTCTCAGCTAAGTGCTAGTTTTATATCTGTTAAATCAGAAAATTTGAAGTTTTTTGTACATTTTTGTGTGAAAGTTTAGGTTTCCCTCTTTGATAGTTTTATTTAGAGTTAAATTAAGTATTTTTTTTCCCTCCCCTCGCTGTTGGCGTAGTGTGCGTGTGTTGGGCCTGTGTGTCTGTATTACTTTTAGTTACTTTTAATTGGTAGCTGTATAGATTTGGATGGCTGATCAGCCCAAGTCTGTATTTTCTAAATGCACTGGGGGTTGAACACCTCACATCTGGGTGCTCCATTTGTGCAGGGTTCAACCCCAGGGCAGTGAGGGAGCGGAGGTCCAAGCTTGTCTTGGCGGGCCTTTTACCGCCAGACTCGGCTCCGGCCTCCGCTCCTTCGGGAGTAACCGTGGTTTCGGTTATTCCCTCCGTGGCACCCCCTCCTGCTCCTGGGACTCAACCTCCCGTTTCTGGAGAGGAGAGGGATGCTAGGAAAAAGGACCGGAGGGAGAAGCACCACAAGCGGGCCGAGACCTCTGTTTCGCCCCGCCAGCCAAGCGGCTTCTCCCGGCTCCGTTAATCGGCTCGGTCTCCTCCTTCTCGGCTCCGTCCCCTGTGTGCTTTTCACCGGGTCCTGAGGAGGAGGAGACCCGATCTCCGTCGAGGCTATCGAGGAGGCACTCCAGGCCTACCTCGGTAGCCTCGTCGAGATCCACATATAGCCTTTCGATGCTGATCTGGACCGGATGATGAGAAGATTCATCCAGGCCCAGATGCAGATGGGAGTGCTTTGCCTCCCTCTGGGAGCTCAACACCCTTTTAAGCCTATTGCTCCTTCTCCGACCCGCTATCCGGGTTCGAGCAGCTGGAGCCAAGCAGCTGAGCCGGGTGGGTCGGCGCCGATAGTACTTGGTACTGGATCCGACCCTGCCCTCGAGTCGCCGGATCCGACCTCTCGAGCCTGGATCCGAGCCTCGATCCGGGGATCAGTGCTCCTTCGCGCCGTCTGTCGGAGCGCACTGTCCTTCGGATCCGCGCGCCGCTCCGATCCACTCTTCGGATCCGAGGGGAGCCGATTGTCGGATCCTTTGGTCGAGGTCGGCTCCTTCGGCTTGATGTAGTGGAGAGGGCCCTGTTGAGGGTCTCCGGACCCCGCACTTGTTCCGCCCGTCCGCTCTCTCTGCACTGGGCCAGGCTTCCACCATCCGCCCCTGGGACAGCCCGCTTGTGCCCCAAGTTGCTCCTATGGAACAAATTGCTGCTTGTGAGGACTCCTCTGACAGCCCCCAGAGGATGTCCTCGCAAGCATACGTGCAAAAGGAGGCACATTGACTCCCCCGAGTCTCTCACAGAAGACACGGACTTGGAGGAAGGGGAAGGCTCCCCACGGTCACCCCCCGAGGATGTCTCATTTGGAGACATCATGGAAATGCTCCGTATAAGGGGGGGGTGGTCTGCCCCCAAGTCTTCCTCGGACGAGTCCGTGTTCTTGGAGGCATTTGAAGCGGGCCCGTCTACCTCTTGGGTGTCCCCCCCTGCCGACCCCCTGGTGGACCTTATTACCACCAGGGCGTGGAAGGAACCGGACACCGTGGAGCCAATTCCCAAGAGGCCAGATAGGATCCTTAGCCCACCATCCGACCGGGCCCATTGGAGTAAGGGGCCTCCGGTAGATGCCATGTTGACGGCGGCGGCCACCAAGAGGGAACTGGCTCAGGAGAGTCCTCAGTCCACCCCCGAGCAAGGAGTCTCGGATGATGGACCGCTTGGGAAGCGGATGTTTAGTTCAGCGACCTTCTCGGTAAGGGCGCTGAACTACTTGGCACATGTCATTAGGATGCAGCGAGATCTTATTAAAGAATACGCTGCATCCCCCCCAGAGTCCATTTCGGAGGAGGACAGGGTTCTGCACTCCACCTGTATGGCCACTCTTAGGTCAGTTACTAATACTTCTGCGGCTACTCTCCCATGCACGGAAGGCGCTAGAGCTGCGGGACAGGACTAGTCACTAGACGCCAGGCCTGGCTCCGTCACTCGATTTTTCTGAGCCCTTCAAAGCGTCATTTGCGAACGCCCCTTTGATGGTTCTGCTCTGTTTGGCAAAACCGTCGAGATGTTGACCCAGAGCGAGAAGGACGGGAAGACGCTGTCTGCCATCAGAATCCGCTTCTCTGCACCCCAGAGGCCCTACTCTAGGAACCAAAAGGGTCAGAAGAAGATGTGGTTCCGGAAGTCGCAGCAGTCCCAGCCTGCTCCGGACAACCAGTCCTTCCGTGGCAGAGGAGGACAGGGAGGACGCCCTAGAGGCAGAGGGGCTTCCAGAAACTTCGGGTCCAGGGAACCTTTCTCTGAACGGCCTGCGCAGCAACCCTGAAGGGTTGCCCGACTGCTCCACTCTGGAGGCAGTCGGGGACGCTGGGCACCTAGCGGCATGGGAGTCCATAACATCGGACCGCTGGGTTCTCCAGATCATATCCAGAGGATATCGCATCCCTTTCCTTCACCTTCCAAAGTTGAAATCCTCCCAGACGCCCCACCCGGTCAACGGGAGGCCGCTTTGGCAGAAATTGGCCATCTGCTAAAGAAAAGAGCCATCCAGCCCGCCCCCAGACCAGATCGGATCAGGGTTCTACTCCAGATTCTTTTAGTGCCAAAGAAGACGGGGAACTAAGACCAATCCTAGACCTCTCTCTCTTGAATCTGGCAGTCCCCAAAGAAAAATTCAATGGTCACTCTGCAATCTATTCTCCCCTTCTGGGAGAAAATCACTGGATGTGCTCGATAGACCTCAAGGACGTACTACCACATCCTGATGGACAGGCGCTCAGGAGGTTTCTCCGCCCGGCTGGGAGCCAGTCACTACCAGTTCGGGTCCTTCCCTTTGGTCTCACCACAGCCCCCAGGGTGTTCACCAAAGTATTAGCAGTGGTAGCGGCCCACCTGAGGCTTCAGGGGTGCAGGTCTTTCCCTACCTGGACGACTGGCTTCACGCCCCAACAAGGCATCTACTCTTATTGGCGAGACTCCTTTCTCCATCTTGCTCCTTTCTGGGCATCACAATAAATACAAAGAAATCCAACCTGGCCCACACAGCTCTTAGATTTTATAGGGGGCAGGCTAGACAAAAGGAGTATACGAGCCTTCCTCACTGCGGACAGAGTTCAAAATCTACAGCTCCAGGTATGGTCCATTCTCCACTCAAGTTCTGTTCCCGGAGTTGGTCCTGAGGGCTCTAGGGTCCATGGCATCAGCTATAGCACTTCTTCCTCTTGCCAGGCTCAATATGCATTCTACAGTGGACGCTCTTAGTACAGTGGTCATACCTTGCTCTCCCATGCATCATCCCATAGCGATCAGCAAGGCTTGCAAGCGGTCCCTCTTGTGGTGGCTCCACTCCCGGATCTCCACAGAGGCCGCCCATTTTGTGCTTCTCCCCTCTCGCCACGGTGACCACGGACGCCTCCCGCCTCGGGTGGGGGCACTTTGGGCCGGACCGTCCAAGGCACGTGGACGATTCAGAGACCTTACTGCATATCAATGTTCTAGAGATGAGAGCAGTGCTCTTAGCGTTGCTAGCACTTCAGGACTTTCTTCCCTTGGGAACAATTGCGATTCAATCGACAACATGTCTGTTGTCTGGTACATCAACAAGCAAGGGGAACAAGGTCTTACCCTCTTTGTCGAGAAGCCATGAGAGTTTGGGAATGGGCAATCTCCACCAACCGCTTTCTAATAGCAACGCACATTCCGGTCGGTCCAACATCCTAGCGGACAAGCTCAGTCGCACCATTCTGACCCCTTACGAGTGGTCTCTCAATTGTCAAGTAGCGAACGCATATTCGCACAGTGGGGAACCCTTCATGCGATCTTTTGCCTCTCCCTCAAACACCAAGTGCGACAGTTTTTCGCTCTGATACCTCCTCCCGGAGGTACCCCAAGAGACGCTCTGGTGCATGCTTGGCCACCCGGTCTTCTGTATGCTTATCCACCCTTACCTCTGATGCTCCAAGTTCTTCAGAAAGCCTCTCGGTGGGTTGCAGAATGATTCTCATTGCTCGCTTTGGCCTCGACAGATCTGGTTCCCCTTCCTAAGGTCTCACTCGGTGAATCCTCCTTGGATTCTAGATCCCATCCCGGATCTGATATCCCATCCATCCTGCATTCCTCCTCCGAATCTGGACAACCTGAAGCTGACCGCTTGGCTGCTCCAGTTCCACTCTTGATCAGGACTCCCGGTATTTCGTCACCGGTTAAGGCAATTTTGGTGGCAGCTCACAAACCATCCACTAGAAAGGTTTACCGAAGCAAGTGGAAACGTTTTCTTTGTGGGCGGAGCGGCAAGGCCTGAATCCCTTCACGGTTCCTCTTCCTTTAGTGCTTGACTTTCTAACCACTCTCTTTAACGATGGTGCCAGCAGTTCCACAGTCAAAGTACAACTGGCGGCAATTTCTCATTATCACATTGGCCATGACTCTAATCCTCTTATGTCAGCCAAATTGTGTAAAATTTTCTTAAAGGTACTTTTCTTCTCAGGCCCCTATAAAACAAGCAGTTCCTCCTTGGGACCTCTCTCTGGTCCTACAGGCCTTGACCGCACCTCCTTCGAGCCAGCGGCACGGTGGATCTCAAATTCTTGTCCTACAAGACAGCCTTTTGGTAGCCATTACATCGCCAAGAGAGTTTCTGAGCTTCAAGCATTATCAGCTAAACCTCCTTACTTGGTATTTCATCCGGACCGTGTCTACCTCAGGACCAACCCGTCCTTTCTTCCTAAAGTCGCTTCTGAAGCAAACATCAATCAGTCCATTAACCTTCCTGTTTTCTTCCTAAATATGAAAACAAAGGTGAATATAAGCTACATTCATTAGATGTTCACAGGCAACTTAGATTTTATCTGAACAGGACGGCTGGTCATAGGCAATCCGACCAGTTGTTTATTTCCTTTGCAAAATTTAATTTGGGCAAGCCAATTTCTAAAGTTTCTCTGTCCCGCTGGATTTCACAGTGCATCTTATTGGCTTATCAAGCTTCAGGAAGGCCGCACCGGAGGGTGTTCATGCCCATTCAACCCGGTCAGTATCTACCTCGGCAGCCTTCAAGGCTAGGATTCCTCTAGATGATATTTGTGCAGCAGCCACTTGGGCTTCATCTCATACTTTTATTTCCCACTATAAGTTGGATCTTGCATCTAGGGGTAGAGCATCCTTTGGCTCCGGTGCTCCGGAATATCCTTCGATGATGGCCGCCCAAGATTCAGGTAGCTGGGGACTCTGTCCCACAGGTTGCAGACAAATGAATATCCTACTTCAGATTTAGAAGTTATGTACTCACCATAACGTTCCATCTGAGTAGGTGTATTCATTTGTCTGCAGCCATCCCGCCCTCCTATCCCCCTGGCCTTTCAGTTTCCTGCATATTCTATGTTGCCCTTTTCAGGGTGTTGTTGCTTTGGCAAACTCGATCTGAGGTCATGAGGGTAGAGCAGGGCATTATGGGTGAGGGGAGGAGCTGAGAGCTTGGATCCATAGCTGGAAAACCATGCCGGTTCGGATCCGATATCGGATCCATAACCCACAGGTTGCAGACAAATGAATACACCTACTCAGATGGAACGTTATGGTGAGTACATAACTTCTAATTTCTTTAAATCAAGCTATTCATCTGCCTGCTTTCTTCCCCAATCCTGAAAACAAAGGGGAAAAACTGTTACATATCTTGGACATTCACAGACAACTTCGCTACTACCTGGACAGAACCAAGACCAGTAGGAAGTCTGATCAACTTTTTGTAGCTTATGCCCCTGGAGTACAAGGAAAAGCAATTTCAAAACAGACTATTTCAAAATGGATTGGACATTGCATCAGATTTTGTTATTCCTTCCATGGGAAGACTGTTCCAGACAATGTCAGACCACACTCTACCAGAGCTACAGCCACCTCTACAGCATTCTTAAGAGGGGTGCCTACAAAGGACATTCTAGAAGCTGCTACATGGAGCTCCGTGCATACATTCTCCAAACACTACAATCTCCCTCTATACTCCAGGTCCAGAGCAGGCTTTGCTTCAGCAGTCCTGCAGGGTTTGATTGCCACACCATCTCTTTCCTAGAGCATTCCTCCTCCCCCAGCTAAGCTATGGTATTCTAACCATATGTTATGACTGCAGTTGCATTCTTGAAGGACATAGTACAGTTTTGTACCTACCATAAATGTAGATGTCCGATAGATATGCAACTGCAGTCGGATTTTCCCTCCCTCCATACCCCTCTATGCCTTGGGTCCACTCCTATCCCTGTTCCTCTTAGCTGGGGATATCTGTTATGGTGTATCTGTTTATTGCTTACTTATTTGTTTGGAATCCTGTTTTTTCCTTCCAATTTGATTACAGCCTTCCTTGGAGGGCACCTGGCATCTGGGGCAAGAAACACTGAAGAAAATGGCGTTGGCTGATGCTTATGTACTCCAGCCGCTCTGACGTCGGAGAGAAATGCGACATCAGCCGATGTCGGACCCAGACTTTGGAATCCGGCCGACCGAGGGCTGCTTGAGGCAGGACAACCCATATGTTATGACTGCAGTTGCATATCTATCAGACATCTACATTTATGGTAGGTACAAAACTGTACTTTTTAGCGTCAAACCCTATCAAACCCACTTAAAAAAAAAAAAAAAAAAAAAACTTTTTTTCTCCTTAGTTTAATTTCGTCTTTCCCCCTCCCCCCCTTAGTGTTTGGGTGTGTGTGAGAATTATGGCAGAGTCTAAGGGCTATATTTTCGAAGTGTACTGAGTGTGGCTACAAGCTTTCCCCAGCTGATGGCCACACTTGTCTGGGGGCAGCACATTTGTCGGAGGCCTGCCAGATTTGTGCGGCCTTCAACCCTCTGGCCCTTAGGGACAGGAAGAACAAGCTGATCCTGGCAGGAAAACTCCCTCAGGAATCATCTTCTTCTTCCTCTCCCAGCCGGGTCCAAGTTACTCCTGTAGCTTCTGCGCCGGCTACTCCCTTAGCTGTACCCGGGACTCAACCTCCCTTATCGGGTACTAGCTCTGTGAAGTCTGGTGGTTCTTCCCACAGGGAGAAGAAGAAACATAGGGAGAGAGGGCCATACTTCTAAAAGGTGGGCTGAGTCTCATCCCTCAGCTCCGCCTGAAAAGATATTGAAGTCCCCTGAGAGGGTCTCCGGATCCTTGTCCTCTCGGCTCCGTTCACCTTCCTTTTCTCCGGAGCCGGAGGAGGAGGATAGGTCTCCCTCGAGGTCTTAGAGGCAGCCTTCCCGGCCTGCCTCGACTACCTCTTCGCGGTCCACTAGAAGCATCTCCGAAGCAGACATGGATCGGATGATGCGAAGATTTTTACAGACCCAGATGCAGATGGGGATGCTCTTGCCCCCCCCCCCCCTTTGGGAGGGAGTGCAGCCTCCATTTTTGCCCTGATCGCTCCTTCTCTGACCCGTTATCTTGTCTCGGAGTTGTCTGATCTAGGCCCTTTCGGATCCGGGGATACGTCGGCACAGACGAGGATAGTGTCTTTGACGCCGACTGTACCTTCGAGCTTGTCTGATCCAAGCTCTCGGGGCCGAGGGTTGAGCATCGGATCCGAGGAGTGATTGTGTCTTTGGCGCTGATTGGGACGGAGCACACCACTGCCTCGGGTCCGATTGCTTCGGCTCCGACCCCGATCCTATCCTCTGAGCCGAGGAGGTTGCTTTCTCAGGCTGGTGATGGTGAATCTCCCTCTGCTTTTGAGGTGGTGGAGAGGGTACTGTCGAGGTCATCCAGGTCCCCGACTGGGCCTTCGGATCCACCCGTGCCCCCACTGTATCAGGGTCTGTCTTCGATCATCTGTCCATCTGGACAGCCTGCCCAAAGCCTCCAGTTAGTTCCTAGGGAGGACCACCCGGTGGACGAGCCCTCTTCGGACAGCCCCGCTGAAGAGGTGCCTCGGAAGCACCAGTGCAAAAGGAGGCACCTGGACTCAGAGTCCATTACCACGGATACGGATTTGGAGGATACGGAGGGTTCCCCAAGGTCACCCCCTGAAGGTGTCTCATTTGGAGACATCATGGAAATGTTGCGTATAAGAGGGGGGTGGTCGGCCCAAAAGCCCTCCCTGGACCACTGTGTTTTTCTGGAGGCCTTTGAGGCAGGCCCATCTTCCTCCTGGGTGTCCCCCCCCAGCCGACCCCTTGGTGGACCTAATTACCACCAGGGCTTGGAAGGAGACACACCGTGGAAGCTATCCCTAGACGCCCGGATAAGGTCCTCAGCCCTCCCTCTGATAGACCTTCTTGGTCCAAAGGCACGCCGGTTGATGCTATGTTGGTGGCGGCTGCAACTAAGAAAGAACTTGCCCAAGAAAGTTCTTCGGTCCATCCGCCAGACAAGGAGTCCCGGGCTTTGGACCGTATTGGGAAGCGGATGTTTGCTTCAGCAACCTTTGCCATAAGGTCGCAGAACTACATGGCACACACTATCAGGCTACGGCGTGACTTAATTAAAGAATATGCTGCAGCCCCTCCGGAGTCCATGTCGGTCCCAGACAAAAAGGTTTGAGACTCGAATGGCCACTCTAAAGTCCATATCAAATACGTCTATGCGGCTTCTTTCCCATGCCACGGAAGGAGCCTCTAGAGCTAGCGGAGCAGGAGTAGTCTTGCGACGGCACTCCAGGCTCCGCCTTTGCGACTTCACGGACCCCTTTAAGGCCTTATTTGGCTCATCTTCGCGACACGCTAGTCGAAAGCGAGAAGGATGGGAAGACGCTGTCAGCCGTCTGAGTCTGCTTCTCTAACCCCCAAAGATCCTTTTCCAGGAATCAGAGGGGGGAAAAAGAAGCTGTGGTTCCATAAATTTCAGCAATCCCGTCCTGCTGCGGACAACTCATCCTCTAGAGGCAAAAGAGGGCAAGGTGGACGCCGGCCCAGAGGCAGAGGGGGCCCGCGTAACTTCGGGTCCAGAGAACCTTTCTCGGAGGGACCCGCGCAACAGCCCTGAGGGCTTGCCCGACTGTCTCTCTCTGGAGGCAGTCGGGGGGCGACTATCGGAGCACCTATCAAATTGGGAGTCCATTACGAACGATCGATGGGTGCTCCGGATAATATCCAGAGGTTACATGATACCGTTCTTGCAACCCCCCCCCCCAAACATCTCCCCGATGTTCCACCCCATCAAAGGGAGTCCGCAACTCAAGAAATTTTGGAGTTGCTAAGAAAGAGCCATCCAGCCCGTCCCCCCAGATCTGTCCGGATTGGGTTATTACTCCAGGTTCTTCTTGGTGCCAGAAAATGGGGGGACCTCAGACCCATTCTAGACCTTTCGTCCCTGAACCTGTTCATACCCAAGGAAAAGTTTCGGATGGTCACCCTCCAATCTATTCTCCCTCTTCTGCAGGAGAATGACTGGATGTGCTCGTTGGACCTCAAAGATGCGTACTACCATATACTAATGGACAGACGATCCAGGAGGTTCCTACGCTTCCGGCTAGGAGCCAGTCATTATCAGTTCAGGGTTCTTCCATTTGGCCTAACCTCAGCCCCCAGAGTGTTTACCAAAGTCATGGCAGTGGTTGCAGCCCACCTGAGACTGCAGGCATTCAGGTGTTCCCTTACCTGGACGACTGGCTCCTCACCGCCCCCAACAAGCATCTACTGGTTACGACGAGAGATTATGCCCCATCTCTGTTTGGTCATTTGGGCATTTCAGTGAATCTAAAGAAATCCTGCCTGTGCCCCACTCAAGCCCTAGAATTCATAGGGGCTAGGTTGGATACTCACATCTCCAGAGTGGTTCTGACATCGGTCAAGCTAAACAGTTTGTCTCGCCAAGTCTTGGACGTTCTTCAGAGCCCCGCTCCTCCAGCAGAATTAGTCCTGAGGGCGTTAGGATCTATGTCGGCAGCGATCGGCCTTTCTCTCCATGCCCGTCTGCAAATGCGAGTGTTACAATGGACTCTCCAGGTCCAATGGTCTCTATTGGTCCATCCCTTGGACATGCCGATTCCTCTGAGCAGGGCATGCAGGGACTCCCTACTTTGGTGGTTACAGGCTCAGGAACTCAAAGAAGGGAGACACTTTGTGATTCCCCCAGTCAAAGCCACGTTGACCACGGACGCTTCCTGCCTCTGGTGGGGCGGGCATTACGCAGGCAAGACCGTCCAAGGCACGTGGACTTCTCTAGAGACTGCATTGCATATCAACGTCCTAGAGATGAGGGCAGTGCTGTTGGCGTTGCAAGCTCTCCACCTTCTACCTCTGGGGACTATTGCAATCCAGGCAGACAACATCACCGTTGTCTGGTACATAAACAGGGAGGGACCAGGTCTTACTCCCTGTGTCGAGAAGCCATGAGTGTGTGGGAATGGGCTATTTCCACCAACCGCTTTCTCATAGCAACGCACATTCTGGGGCGGGGCAACATATTAGCGGACAACTTAAGTCGGGTATTTCTCAGCCCTTACGAGTGGTCTCTGAATCCCTCTGCCGCGAAGCAGATATTCCTCAAATGGGTTCAACCTCGCTGCGACCTTTTTGTCTCGCCCCTAAACTCAAAATGCAGCGATTACTTCGCAATAGTTCCCCCAGAGGGGAATCCCCCAGGGACGCTCTGGTTCATGCTTGGCCGCCCGGTCTCCTTTATGCGTATCCTCCTCTTCCTCTGACGAAATTCATCCAGAAAGCCTGTCGGTTGGGGAGCAGAGTGATTCTCCTTGCCCCATTCTGGCCTCAACAAGTCTGGTTCCCCTTTCTGCAGTCTGTGTGGCCCCCCCCCCCCCCCATGGATTCTGGATCCCAGACCAGACCTATTCTCGCATCCGACGAGATGCCACACTCCGAACCTGGTCAACCTCCGGCTCACGGCCTGGTTGATCCAGTTCCGTTAATGACTAGGACTTCCCGGTATCTCGTCCCCGGTTAAGGCCATTCTGGTGGCAGCTCATAAGCCATCCACCAGAAAGCTCTACAACAGTAAATGGAAACGTTTTTCCATCTGGGCAAAGGATAAGGAATTGGATCCCTTTACGGTTCCTATTCCCACTATCCTGGACTTCCTATCCCTCCTTTTTAGGCAGGGAGCTAGTGCGTCCACCATTAAAGTCCAACTTGCAGCCATCTCTCATGTGGGGGATGGCGTAAATTCTTTGGCGTCAGCAAAGATATGCAAAGCCTTCCCAAAAGGCGTGTTTCTCTTAAAGCCTCCCATTAAGCCGGCTATGCCTCCATGGGATCTTACCTTGGTCTTACAAGCATTAACAGGACCACCTTTCGAACCGGCAACCTCAGTGCCTTTAAAATTCTTATCTTTGAAAACGGCCTTCTTGGTTGCTATTACCTCGGCCAAGCAGATATCAGAGTTGCAAGCTTTGTGCATTGTGTCCATACCTTATTTTTCACAAAGATAGGGTGGCCCTCAGGACTGATCCTTCTTTTCTAACTAAGGTAGCCACAGAGACTAACATTAATCTATTAACCTCCCTGTTTTCTTTCCTAGTTTCCAAAACAAAGGTGAATACATATTGCACAAATTGGATGTGCACAGACAACTACGTTTTTACTTGCATAGGACTAAAGATTTTTGCAAGTCAGACCAGTTGTTTCTTATGCTAAATCAGCCATGGGCAAACCAATTTCTAAGGTGACAGTAGCAAATTGGATCTCTCAATGTATCAGACAAGCATACATTTCAGCTGGGAAGCCCGCTCCGGTTGTCGTTCGGGCACATTCTACTAGATCTGTAGATACCTCAACAGCTTTTTGGTCTAGAGTTCCAGTAGACGATATCTGTTCAGCAGCTACCTGGTCTTCTTCCCATATGTTCATTTCTCATTACAAGCTGGACATGATCTCCAGAAGTAGGGCTTCCTTTGGCTCCGCAGTGCTTCGGAATATCCTTCCGTAGGGACCACCCAGGGCCTTTAGGTAAGCTGGGGACTCTGTCCCACAGGTTGCAGATCAAATGAATTAACTACTTCAGATAAAGAAGTTATGTACTCACCATAACGTTCCATCTGAGTAAATACTTCATTTGTCTGCAACCGACCCCCCCCTGCCATCCCCCGAACCTCGGTAAGGTATTGTCCTTTGGAGAATTTCTTCTCCGTCTTTAGCTTATAGGGCAAAATAACCGATCTGAGGTAATGTGGTTGGTAGTAAGGGATTTATGGGTAGGGGGGAGGAGCTAGGAGCTCGGATCTTGAAGCTTGGAAAGCTGCCGGTTCGGATCCGAGGTCGGATCCGACTACCCACAGGTTGCAGACAAATGAAGTATCTACTCAGATGGAACGTTATGGTGAGTACATAACTTCTTTTTATCTTGCACCGGACTTTTGGTATATGAGGAAGGGGAGGGAAGGCATCGAGACATCGCCTTCCATGAAAAAGATAAGGTGTCCGCCTTCTAGGCCAGAGGATATGGAGTCTTGGCACAAAATGCAGGAAGCTGCCTGTTCAAAGGGAAGGCAAAGAGATGTACTTGAGGAATACTTAACTGGTGGTTAATATCTAAAAACCCATCCCTGTGAAGAATCTACTAGAGTGTTTTGGACCTGCTCAGGGAGTCTGCTGCAAAATGCTGACTTGGAGTTGTACACTGCCTAAAGTGCGACTTGGTACTGAATTGCCAGCTCCCAAACCTGGAGTGCCAATCTGCAAAGCAGATAGGACCTCACCTCCCCCTTGTTTGTTGACGTACCATATCACTGTGGTGATGTCCTTCAAGGATGCATCTGCAGTCCTTACATACGGGTTGTCCTGCCTTAAGCAGCTCTTCGGTCGGCCGGATTCCAAAGTCTGCTGATGTCGCGCTTTTCCCCGACGTCAGAGTGCCTGGGGTATAAAAGCGTCAGCCGATGCCATCTTCCTCAGTCTTTCTTGCCGCGCGGTGCCCGAAGCAGAAGCAGTTCGCAAGTGCCGGTCGGCCAGCTCCTGTGATTTCTGCTACCGAAGTCTTCAAAAAAGCTAAGTACCCCGTTGGGGACTCTTTCTTGCCTCAGCCGATGTCAGATCAAACGGTTAAAGTTAATAATTGTTTAACTTGTGGGAAACAAATACCTCATAAGGATTTCCACTCTTACTGCTTACCCTACCTAGGCCCAGACCATGACGTCTCTGCCTGTACAGCCTGTGCTTCCTTCAATAAGCGCACTCTTGGGCATCAGGCAGAGTTTGCAGAGGAATATTTTGGGGAAAATTTCTGTTATATCATGCCGTCTGAGCTTCCGACAGCTCATTTACCCAAAAAACGGAAGGATAAGGACCGACACACGCGGTCAGCGGTTTTGGCTGACTCCACGCGTAGGCCTACCGAGAGTGTCTCTGTCTCTGCTGAAGCCGAATCTCTACTGCTTCCGACTGACGACACCGCACAGCCGGTAACTTCGGTACCGGAGGCCACCACTTGGTCGGTCATAGAATTTCCGTCTGAAACCGGTGCTCAGGAATTATCCGACACCATTTCTGTTGATAAAACTACTCCAGCACATGGGGCAGCCAGGCCTCCTGTATCCATGTCCATTAAGGCCTTTACACGTGCTAAAGCTGCTAAACAGCCAAAATCTCTCCCTCCCAAGACTATTCCTCAGGGATCCACTACCGGTTCACAAATTTTAAGTTTGGCTGAAGACCTTATTTCCTTAATCAGGTGCTCTGAGCCACATCCAGACAGGGGCTCTCAACCACCTCCAGGCAAAAGGCCCAGGGTTGAGCAGACAGATCCCCCAGTCTTCTGATGAGGTCTCAGATGACTCTGCCCAGTCAGACTACCAGGAGGAGGCCCTACCGGCCTACGAGGATTCTGATGCAGAGGAATCTATTCCCTCTGCCTCCCCCCCCCCTGAAGAGTTTTCCTTTGGGGAGACCCTTCACTCCATGGAAGAGCATTTCAAATGGCAAGGCCAGGAATTCTCTGATTCCAGGAAGAGGTTAAGGACTTTTTTGCATTTACCTCAGCATAGACTTTTGGCTATTCCTCCTGTTTTTAAATGTGTTAGAAGATGTGTACTCTTGAGTCTAGTATTTCCCCTGACTCCCTTCCTCCGGCTCCTGTCAAACCCAACAGGTACTACAGGTTCCCGGACTCGCATCTATTCCTTTACAAGGGCCACTCTGCTAACCCAGAAACTATTTCCCAGGGCCCTAAAGGGGTTGCAACCACCACTACTAAAAATCCACTTCCTGCTGAAAGGGAATCCAGGGCTTTAGAGAGATGGGGTAAAAGTGTATACTTCCACACTTTCTATGAGAGCATTAAATTGTCAATTCCATATGATACAGTATCAAGAGTATCTGTTAGACGACTTGCATAGAAAGCTAACCTCGCCTGAACCCCTAGATCGCAAGGCGCTTCAGGATCTGGTGCATAACTCCCAGCAGGTTAGCAACCATTTCTTACAGTGTGGTTATGATGCATTGGAAGCTTCATGTAGGTCAACAATGACAGGTGCAGTCCTACGTAGACATGCTTGGCTGAAGGAACAAACACTGCCAGATCATGTTAAAGCAAAGCTTCTGGATGCACCACTGGAAAAGCAAAAGTTATTTGGTTCCATGGCTCAAGAGGTCTTAAAGAAATTTGAGGAAAAGGCTAAATAAGTACAAACAGTCAGATTTTCTCCAGGTCCAACCAAGATTCAGCAGAAATTGGCCTTCTAAAAATTGGTCCTTTCCAAACACGGACAGATTTCAGAGAGGCAAAAACAGGCGTGCCAGAGGTAGAGGGCAAGCTCGAGGCTCCTACAGAGGACGTCAGTGGCACCCTCCTAACCAGAGAGGTAGTGCAGGGCCTACAACTACTGCACAAGGACAATCTCAATGACTTTGACTCTGCCAACCAGGGCTCAATTGGAAGCACCTTTGGGCGGAAAGCTATCTTTATTCTCAGAAAATTGGCACAGTATTACAAAGGACAAATGGATACTGCAAATAGACAAAGGATACAGATTCCATTTTCATACATCTGTAAAGCACTTTAGGGGCCCTGTTGAAAACAAAGGATGAAATGCAGTGAGTGCTAGCAGAAGAGCTTGCATCTCCTTGATATGCATGTGCTTTTTGTTGCTGATGAGACAAAAGGCCTTGCATATTTAGGTTTCTGAAGGAAGCTCCTCAACCTCCATCTGAGGCATCTGTGAAAAGCTCTTGAGAGGAAAGCAGGGGTTGACAGGGAAGGCCTGGATTTAGTCAGCTGAATCCACCAGTGAAATTTCAACGTGAAAGACAGAAGAGGAGGAATTGGAATCCGAGGATGAGCATGTTGAAGCCAAACTGACTTGAGAAAGCTTCAGTGGTGCCTAATGTGCAGTTTTGGTGAAGGGAAGCATAGGGATGGAGGATGTCATGAATCCCAGAGCCCTTAGAAATTTCCTGGCTGAAATCAAGGCCTGAGGAAGAAGGGACTGAAAAGAGCTGAGTCTGAACCTGGAGAGGAGGCAGTGATGCTAGCATAAAAACAGCTTGGATCCTGCATTCCAGAAAAACATGATCCCATGAAAGACTGGAAGCACTTCCAAAAATTTGCAGTGAACCCCAGACTTTTATAGCAACTTCATTGGGTCATCACTCTGTTGCAAAGAATCTTTGCAGAGGAGGCTTGAATATGCAGGTAATCTAAATAAGGAAAGACCTGAATACCTTGGAGCCTGCAAAAAACAATCATGGGAGCTAGGCATTTGGTGAATACTCTTGGGGCAGTAGAGAGGCCAAAGGGTAAAGCAGAGAACTGAAAATGCCAGGAAGCAACAAAAACATAACGTTTGAAAAGAGGATGAATAGGGATATGAAGGTAGACATTCTTGAGATTCAGAGAAACCATAAAAGCCTGAGGGAAACACAAGAGGAAACTGTCTGAAGGAATAACATTCGAAAAGAAGGGACCTGCAAAAAAGTATTCAGGTGAGAGAGACAGAATGGGTTTCCAAGGTGCCCTCTCTTCTGGGTAGTAAAAACATTCTGAAATAAAACCCCTTCCCCCTTTTAGCAGCTGCAATCTCTTGAACAGTTCCCTGAATCAGAAGACCCTGAAGCACCTCTGGAAAAGAGCTCAGGTGGTCTTGAGGTCGCTGAGGAATGCCCATGAAGGGGAGAGGAGATTTCTAATCCATGAAATACCCCTGGCGAATGACTGAAAGAACTCGTAAATCCTGGGTTATGCTTGACCAGACGGGAAGAGACCGAGAGACTGAGAGAGAGAGGAATGTGGTTGGGAAGAATCTTGTAGACTGTACCTGATTATCAGGAAAGAAGATTTCTGAGCAGGAGGGCTTTGTGAAGACTTGGCTAGGGGAACCCTCCTACCACCTTTCTTGCCTTTAGGAGGATGACTAGACTGCCTTACAAAGGCTGGTTTATTAGGATAATTTTCTAGAACTTTGGCACAGGGGAAACAGTTTCAGATCCTGCAACTCCTTGAGTTTTCTCCTCCAGGGAGTTGAATAAGTCTCTTATTGTCCATAAGAGCATCCATTAATTTAGCTTTGGTATCCTCAGGCAGAAGTTGAAGCTGTAGCCAGAAATATCTCCACCCAGAAGCAGCAACCCTAGAAGAAGCATCTGCTGCATAACTAAATTTTAATGGAATGGCGGGCTACCTGGAGAAGAGACCCCTAATAGAGACAAGGCAGAAGAGTCTTTCCCTCATGATCAGGAAGGTCAGAAATAACCTCGGAAACCTGAGAAGGGAGAGCCAAAGCATACTGGTCATACATCAGCCCGAAAGGCTAGGCTGGCTGAAGTATAAACCTTTTTATCCAGCTTTTGCATAGTCCTGCTGTCTTTAGCCAAAGGAAGAAGTTCTGGTAGAAGACATTAATTTAGAAGGCTTGTCTGATGTATCGGAAACCACCAAAGGGTCAGCAAATGGACACTTGTAAAGGAATTTGCAGTCATCAGGCACTGTATAAAACCTATAATTTTTTTTTTTTTTTTTTTAAGTAGCAGGGGGCTGAGAGTCTGGGGCTTGAGATGCAGAAGAAAAGGCATCCAATAAAGCAGCTAAAAACCAAAGGAGCAGCAGAGGGTCTAGGAGATTCCATTTGAAGAAGCTCATATCTCCTCTGCCCTTAGATACTCTAACAATTCCATTTAAAGAATTCCATCGTCCTGGTAATGGTATCCCCAAAGGAAATTTCCTCAAAAGGAGATTCAGGATGGTCTCTCTTCAGAACCATAATCCAAAGGGGAAGGAAGCTGGGTCGAATAGGCCAGGGATTCCTCATCAGAATCCCCTTCCTCTTCAGTGGATTTATATACCTTTTTAAGGGGGAAGACCACCAAGGAGGAAGACTGGACAGACTCCTTGAGGAGGCTTCAAGACCATAAGAGCATTGAACAAACCCTGTGTAAAATTCTGCGGTTTACTTTGAGGGTCCTTGAAATCAGAAGAAACCTATTTTGTCTTTCACTCCTTGAGTGATGTCTGCCACATAAAAGAAGGCTGACAACTTCCTACACTCTATTGTAGTTGGTACTTCCTAATCCGTAGCTGAGGGAATCCCCCTAGGCCCTTCTGTGATCGGCCACTGTTCCCTTGGGCACCTAAAGTAATGTTGGCAAGGCCTCCGGCGTGCAAGAAGCAGGATCCATGCCAGTCTCCAAACAAGTTGAGGTAGAGAGGAATCCAGCCCAGAAGCCGGATGATCCTCCAGGCTTTCACCAGCTTCTAGAGCGGTCTGGAGTAGGCACAGCCAAGGAATCTCACCTGACTTTTTTGGCTACCTTCTTTGAAGACCGCTGACCCCCTCCATAGCATCTTTCTTTAAAAGGTTTAGACACTTGTTTTCAAGATAAATGGTGAGAAAGGAAGGAAAAAGCTTGACAAATAATGCAGGACATATAATCATGAGAACCTCCTTTTTTAAAAAAAAAACAAAAAAAAAAAAAAACAAAACACACTGCTCGTGGCGGTCTTACAGGGTATCTGTCTCCCACACTGGCATTTACCCTTGCTGGATGCAACCCAAATGCTAAAAGCAAAAAAAGTACAAATCTAAACACCAACTGTGCACTTACCCAAACGGCTAGGTAACTGTAACCAACAATGACTCGGGTGATCAGACCCATCAAAAGATATGGTGTACAGACTGGCGGAAAAGAGTTTCTGAGAATATGTCTGGGTGTCATCTTTATGCTCTACTCCTTGCTCAGGGGAGCGCATGTTTGACCTATGGCGTATTAGTAACCTAAAGGCTTTGGTATACTGGCTGGGCAAATTAGTGTTTTGCTGTAATTTAACAAATCTGGAGACGAGAATGTCGGGAAATTACTGAAAAAAAACATGCCACAAGACAGGTTCCTCTGGTTTGCGATACTATTTCTAAGTTACAGTAATGTGTTAGTATAGTAAGGAGTAACTCAATTGTTACTAGTCATAAAACAAACCAAAATAATTTAGCAGTTTCTGCTACTTGGACCCAGAAAAAAGAAAACTACATTTAAATAAATTGATCCCTTCCTTTCCATTATGAGCTGTCAGTTGCACTTGATTCTGCAAGAGTCTGTCAATGCAATGACAGTTTTAACACCTCTGCAGTAGTGTGGGAGGAAGGTACTGTTAGTTCCTCTTTTAACCACAAAAGAAAACACTGAACGAAGGCCTACAATTTAGCTACTTTTCTGGCTGTAGCTGGGGAACTTGTAAGCATAGTGCAATCCTTTTACAGACTGTATAGAACGACAGTGACTCGCACCAATCCCATAATATGTCAGTGGCATGATAATTTAGTTACTTATGCATGGTACGAGTCACACGGCATTATGGGAAAGAGGAAGGGCTGAGTAAGAACAAGATCCCTTTGATAAATCAAGCCCCATTGGTAGCCATGTTTTAGAAAACAGGCTAAAGTTGCAAATAAAGCATTTAGTAATTTTGAGCGGTCAAAATGGATCCGGAAACAGTGAAGTTTTTTTATTTCTATGGTGGAGTTTCCTTTAAGTGGAAGTTGTCATTAAACAGTTTGCATACAGTAAGTTTATCCCAATATGCTTTAAGCAGTCTACAGTTATAAAACATATGTAACCAATTTTTGCTTCCCCAACACTCTGTAGCTTGTCTAAACATCAGTTCCATTTTATGAGGCATAATAAAGGCTCTTTGTATAAACTTCCATGAAAATAAATTTCAGTACGACAAAAGGTATGTTTGCTTTGAAGAAACTGGCATTGTTTATCTTTTTCACTAGGATGATCATTTATCAAACTATAATCCCAAATTATCTTTATAATAGTTTAATCTCAGATTACCTTGTATATTCTAGATAGATGTCTTTCTTATAATTGATTTATCATAAATTCAGTAAAATTAGGAATATCTTTAATATTTACAGCTGCTAGCTAATTTACCCAAGACATATTGTCGTAAGTTTAAGTAATAGCCACAATATCGCTGCTTGAATCCTGTCTATTCATAATATGCTCACTAGAGAGAACATTGCCTAATTCCATTAGTCTATGCCAAACTATCAGATTTTTCTCTCCAGGTATCCATATCTTGGAAACAGCAAAAGTGATGGTTATTTTGGTTACAGGCAATAGGAAAAAGTATGAATTGACCATGCTCTATTCAGATAAGTTTTGAATGAGTGTAATGTATTAACTATATAATTAGAGCTTGTATGTATATTTATATTCTACAATTAGATGTACTCTAATCAACCCAATGAAAACTACTGAATGTTATCATATTAGATTGAGGAGATGATCTGTGATTCAATTTAACAAAATAGCTTCTTTGTTTCCACCTAGCAGAATAAGAGGAATTTAACTATAAAGCTATTGTCTTGATGTATTATAAAGTATACATTTTTGTATCTGGTTATCCTATTCCACATATTTTCTAATCTTTTCAAAGATATAAGCCATTCTGGGTTTATTATACCACCATAAATTTAACAGCTTATTAATATGATATATATTTTTAGGCAAAGGTAGGGAAATGGCTTGTAATGATGTAGGATTTTTGGTAGAATAAACATTTTAATGGGATAATACTCGGCCTCCATTGTGAGAGTTTATTCCATCTATTAAAAGTTTAATATGTTAATGTAGTTAACTCATTAATGTTCTTTAATAGTATACCTAGATATTGAATTCTGTTGTCTGGTACTATACATCTATGAAATATCGTAACTAAATTTTTATTACAACGTGAGTAATATCGGTCTTATTTTCATTATGTTAAAGATCTAAAATTATTTGAAAGAGATTGTCTTAAATAAGGCTTCTAGCGAGTTTAGTTATCCAAAGTCAATAAAATATCAGGAAATAACTAATTCAGAATTTAAATGATTAAACTGTATACATCTAATTTCTTCATTGTCTGTTAGAATTTGCAAATGGTTCTATGAGCAAAGCAAACAATCGACATCCTTGATTAGTCCCTTTGGTAATTGGTATTGATCTAGATGTGTATAAACCTATTTTTACCTAAGCCAATGAATTTTCATGTAAAATTAAATAAAAAAAAAATGAAAAACCATAAGCTTCCAAAGCCAGCAACAAATAGTCCGATGAACTGAGTCAAAGGCACTATTTATATCCAACTAGAATCAAATTTCCTTTTGTAACATTAACAACTTCAGTTATTGAAATTACTGATGTTATGTAGTCCTATCTCGCCTACATTCTTACCCGTGGATTCGGCTCCGACTCTGCCAAACTTTTCTAGCTCAGTCTTCTATTGGCTGGGCTAAACAGGTATCCCATGGTACACTGCTCCATATCCCCAGATCTCGTTTGCCGCTCGTGTAGCTCTGACGTGGTCTCGCTCTCGGATGGGGCCAAGTACCTTTTTCTTGTCTTAAGAAAAAAAATTTGTTCTTAAACAAAAAGCTATTTTCATAGCTGTTGTCTTTAGTGTTTAGGTTTTTGGTAGTGTGCTTGTTTTGGGGTATTCTGATAACTGTTCCCTCAGGCTAGGCCCGTTTCAGTTACAGGACCTAGTCCTTTCATCCTGTCCGTCAGACCGTTTAAGTTAGAGGTTTGGTTTCTGTTCTCAAACCCTTGTAGTCATTAACCATTTTAGTTAGAGGTTTTTGACATAGTTGGTCTCAGTTTGTCTCTCTAGTGTGTGTACTGTTTCAACTTACAACTGATTCCTGCATTTTTTGTGGTGTTGAGCATCTGTGAGGTTTCTTGTCAGACTTTCTCTTAGGTTGGTTGTTGGTGTTTCTTGTGAAATATGTCCAAAGATTCCAAAGAGCACAAACCTTCTGGTTTCAAAAAGTGCTCTAAATGCGGGTACAAAATGTCCATCAATGGGCATTCTATTTGTCTATTGCCTGGGAGTCATTCATCTGCAGGAGTCCTGCAGTTTTTGCCATGCGTTCAGTCCCAGAGTGCTCAAAGAGAGAAAGAATAAGCTGATCCTAAAGGGACTCTTGAAACCCTCTTTCGAAGAGGCCTTGGACTCTTCTCCCACTGCTAAGTCTAAGTCATCCAAGTCAAAAAAGAGATCTCCGGCTCAGTCAGCTTCATCGGAGCCTCCAGAGAAAGTCACAAAAATTGCATCGACCTCCTGTGCTCCACTGTCCTCGGGGCTGCAGAAGGTGTCTGTGATGATGGAACCGGCGTCGGCTCCTATTTTATTGGAACCTCTTCTGAGCCGATCGCCCAGTCTCAGACCAGTCTCTCCTGAGAGGAGATCTCTATCTCCCTCCCTGTCCTCCTGGACCTTATCGGATGTGGATGTTGATAGGGTGGTCCAGAGGCTACTCCAGTCACCGGTTTTGGCAAAATTGTTTTCGGCTCTGGCCCAGTCTGCTCCGGAGCCCGTCCCGACCCCTGCTTCGATCATTCCTCCGAGCGCATCTGTCTTCGGAGCTGGAGTGTTCCATGCTATGTGATGTTCCTAGTCAGGTTCCGATAGCCCCTCTGGCTCCATCGATACTGACATCGGCTCTGGCCCCGCCGGCTCCGTCCTCTAGGTTCGGGACTCTGGATTCTTCAGTCGGGCCCGAGGGGGACATCTCTGGACATATTTTGGTTGTCTCCATCTCGGTGCCTCTGCTCGGGGAATTACGACTCCCATCACGGTCTCTGAGGCTAGTAGGTTCTCTGACTCTGAGGCCAGCCTTCGAGGCCATGCGGACTGCACTGGCCAGATCGTCATTTGCATCAGGCGGATCTGTCACTCTGTCCCCCACCACTCCAGTGAGAGCTTCTGATCACTACCTATCCATGGACAGCAGAGCACCAAGGCCTAGGGATACCCCCATGAGTAGTCCCCAACTTTGAGGGCCCTTCAGAATTTGTGCCTGAGGAGCCCCCTAGAAAGAAAACACGCAAGAGGAAGCACATAGACTCCCAGGATGTCCCTCATCTCTGATACTGACCTCGAGGAATCGGAGGGGTCCCCCAAGTCATCCTCTGATTCCTTCCTCAACATCCTGGAGATACTGAAGCAAAGAGGTGACTGGCTGTCCAAAGTCCCTTCCGAGGAGGAGTCTGTCTTCCTTAAGGCCTTTGGTGCTCAGCCCTCTGCCTCCTGGGTGTCCCTACCCTTCGAGCTCATTGATTTAATCTGTCTGGTGTGGGAAAACCCTGATTCTGCGGAGCCTGTACCCAGGCGTCCCATCAAGTTTCTTTCTGCTCCCCACAGTAAGGAGTTCTTGTCCAAAGGTGTCCCTGTAGGTGCCATGGTGGCGGTGGCCACTCTGAAGGAAGTAGCAGAGACCTCTTCCTCCGTCCATCCTTCTAACAAGGAGTCTAAGACCATGGACCGGTATGGGAAGCGTGCCCTCTTGTCAGCAACCTTTACCTTACGGTCACTGAACTATCTGTCTCATTTCACTCTGCTTCAGAGAGATCTCCTCAAGGAGTTAGGAGATACCCTTGCAGGTAACATCCCTGATGTTGTGACCCAGACTGTTAATGCCCAGGTGTCTACCCTCAATTCCATTGTCAGCTCCTCCATGCGGCTCATTTCGTATGCAGCCGAGGGAGCAAGTAGGGCAACAAGCTCAGAAGTCGCCCTCAGAAGGCAAGCCTGGCTGCGCCTGTGTCACTTCGTGGAGGCAAAGTCTTCACTGACGCCCCCTTTGGTGGTTCTTTGTTTGGAACCAAAGTGAAAGACACCCTCACCAGGTGCGAGCAAGAGGGAAAGACCCTGTCTGCCATAGGGGTCCATTTTTCCCTTCCTTCTAGGCCAGGGGTGTCCAACCTTTTCAGTTGCAAGGGCCGCATTGGGTCAACAGAAATGGTCTGGGGGCAAGTGAGGAGCAAAAAAAAAAGCCTCTCACGAACTGAAGAGCAAACCCTCCCCAAGGTGAATTTGAACAATAAATAAATTAATAAATGCAGAATTGCATAATATTTGCCCTAAAATTCAATATCTCATTGTAATTATTAAAAAAAATGTTATAAGCCAAATTATTATTGTTAAATTTTACTCTTGACTCATCTGGTCCTTTTCTAAGAGACAGACAGGTAACTTATTTTGCACACCAAGAAATGTTATCAAACTCCACAAGTGTTACAAACAATCATATGTTTTCACTGTTGTTTTACTTACTTTAGAAATCATTATAGTTATGCCTTTTAGAAAGGATTACCCGTTTAATTAACCCGGTTGTGAATCACTCATGACTGCAATTAAAATAGTCTTAAATGTGTTGAAGTCTATAACATTAAAAGCCATGCTGCATTCCCCTTTGTAGATGTGATGCCGATATCCTTTTGAAAAACTGATGTTTAAACATTCATATCAGGCTGACAAATACTGCAAACATTTTAATAAGCTCATTACAAAAAATACATGATACAAAGACAACCTCCATTCACGGTGAACTGTGCTTTACTGAGCCTATTGATACCATCAAATAATAAAAAATTCATTATAGATTTAGTAATAAAACACTACTGCTGTTTTAATGCACCTATATGAATCATTGAACTGCAATGGTACAGCTCATGCTTAGAGCTGTGCCTGAACTAACCACATTTCACAGCAGAGTGTGAATAAAGACAGACCATTTTGAAGAGAAGTTTGCAAAGGCATTACCTAGCCAGGTGAGCATACCCATACATCTGTATAATTTGCTACACCTTACTTAAGTCCCCTAATGGAACAAGGATGCACACTAAGCAGAAGCATACTTTGGAAAGAGCGACTTAAACCACACTTAAATATACAATACTTGAAAGAAAACTCTTAAAAAAATATACACCTGATTTTTATATATATATATATATATATATATAAGTATATATGTATATAGGCAGATATCTACATTTACACACACGTGCTCCAACTGCAGTTTTTTCAACTGCATACCAGTGATAGGGTAATTTTCCCTTTTCCTGTGGTATTCTGTGATCGCATAACTGGTATATTTAAGTTAGCAGAAGTATGGGGTCCAGTGGGGCTTGATTTTATTTATTGATGTGTGTATGTCTGTCTGTTCAATTAAGTTGTTTTCTGAGCATCTGTGTTTGATAAAATGACTGTAGTTTGATCGTAAATCCATCTATCTATAAACAAACTTAGACGTGTTATAGATGTGTATATATACAAATATTTACATACATATGTATGTACATATTCACACACACACACACACACACACACACACACACACACACACACACACACACACACATACATACACACACGTGTATCATTCAAAATGAGCACTTTATCCAGAATATAAGGCATCATGTCAAAGGCAAACATCTCTATCTATCTGGCAATTACAAACCATTCTGAGTTATCCTCATGCACCTAGAAATGCTTCCATGCTTATTCAGACGGAAGCATCAGCACAGCCATAGTCATCATACATCTATTTACGGACACAGCCATGATGGTGGAGGGTCATCTACCAATCCACAGGAGGTATACTAGTCATTCTTCCATGTATGTTTACTGGGTGATTATCCTTCCTTCTACTGTGGGTCTTAGACCGTAGAAAAGTCAGGACAATAAGGTGTCAGCAGTCTTTGAGGGTCCCAGTCAAATATTTTATTCCACTACTCTTCAAGGTTCAGACTTGTTAAGATTGTTAAACAAAAGGAAGGGCTGTAAAGAATGGATTAGGCTTACTGTTCTAATGTTAGAGATATAAAATTAACGCAAAAAAAATCACACGCATACGTACAGCATGTGAACACATACTCGACATAAATGTGCGTGTCTTTACTGCCTTGCTGAAGCATGTTTACTTGTAAGTGCGTGCATATGTGTGCTTGAGAAGGATGCTGTGTGCACCGAGTGGTTATACTTTTAGGCAGCATTATTCAAGACTACTTTAGAATAGAATGATGATATTTACACAATAATATGGAGAGAAAATGTATTTGTAAATATGCGTCGTGTGTTTGTGTCCGTTTATTTACTCACACACACACACACACACACACACACACACACACACACACACACACACACACACACACATATATATAAAGTATAAACACACGCACACACAGAGACACACTTGCAGATAATGGCACAGTTTGGGGTGATGCATATGTCAAATCATCAATAAAACCAACAGATTAAATAATCATCCGAATATTATCTTTCCTAGACCCATACTAGCGGTTGTTTTCGAATGACTACAAAATATCCGAATTTCCATCTCCAAGGATGTTTCATTTCCACCAACTTACTTATGGCAATTAAGCAATCTTTCAGGACCCCGAGGAAAAAGGAAAGATTTTAATTTTAAAAAGAAAGAAGATTTTATTTTTTAAGGTTATTTATTTGTTTTCCTTTTTACAACGTATTATTGCTATCTTACTTGGATTCTATCTGAAAATAAAAATAATCAAACACTGAAATGACAAAAAAGAAATCAGTTTCATAAACTGTATAGCTTAGCTTACCTTTTACTGCTGTAGAATAGATGTTGAATGTAGTCAGTGTGTAAATAAATCCAACTTCTTCGCCGCGATCTCACTCCTTCCTTCACCGCAAATGAAAAAATGTTTTGGCGCATGCGCATACCAGCTGAAAGACGCTGGCAAGAAAAAAAACGTGAAAAAAGTAATTTTGCGCATGCGCAGAATAGCTAAAGGACGCGGACGTGAAAACACATGGAAAAAAAGTTAAATTTCAATTTAAGGGTCGCGGGCCGCATGGAAGAGCTCTGGGGGCCGCGGGTTGGACACTCCTGTTCTAGGCCTTACCCCAAGGCCCAGCAGGGTGGGAAGATGTGGTTCAAGAAATCAGTTTTTTTTTCCTGCCGCACAAGGTGAGTCCCCCTCCAGAGGCAGAGGAGGGGGAGGTTATTCAGGGAGACGCCACCCTAGAGGCAGAGGGGGCCCCTGCAATTTGGGAGACCGCGATTCCTTTCACGGCTCTCCCTACTCTTGTTGCTGAGGAAGTGCCCGGCTGTGCTCAAGAGCCAGTCGGGGGGCGAATTTCGTTATATCTGTAAGCCTGGAAAGCATCACCCAGGACAGATGGGTATTACGAATAATTTCTGGAGGTTACCTCATTCCGTTTACATCAGACCCTCCTTCAATCAGGAAAATCCCAGACGTTCCACCCAGTCAAAGGGATCAAGCAGCCTCGGAGGTTTCAAAGCTGCTAGGAAAAGGATCCATCCAGTGTGTCCCCTCAGACCAAATCTGATTAGGGATTTACTCAAGATTCTTTTTGGTGCTGAAAAGAACAGGGGACCGGAGACCCATATTAGATCTCAGCCAGCTAAACAATATACAGAAGTCCAAGTTCCGTATGGTCACACTACAATTGATTCTCCCATTGTTGGGAGAGGAGGTATGGATGCGCTCCATCGTCCTCAAGGATGCTTACTACCATGTAAAATTGGACAGGGCATCCAGGAGTCACTTATGCTTCTGGCTGGGAGCCAGTCATTTCCAGTTTCGAGCACTGCCCTTTGGTCTCACCACAGCCCCCAGGGTGTTCACCAAGTGTATAGCAGTGGTGACAGCTCACTTGAGACATCAGGGATTCCAAGTGTTTCCGTATCTGGACGACTGGCTCCTTACCGCCCTCACCAGGCATCAACTAGTCCAAACCAGGGACGCTACCATCACTCTCAACAGTTGGGCATAACACTAAATTGGAAAAAAATCTGCTTTGTTGCCCTCGCAGCGTGTCACCTTTATAGGTGCAGAATTAGACGCCATTCTAATATGAGCATTTTTACCGCAGGAGAGGATCAGAGTCTTAAAACAACAAATACACATCCTGATGCCCATGAGGAAAGCAAAGGCAAGATGGGTTCTCCAACTGCTGGGAACCATGGCAGCAACAATTATGTTGGTCCCTCTAACGAGATTGCACATGAGACTTCTCCAATGGCTTCTTTGTTCAATAGTCTCTCCAAAAATGTTCACTTTCTAACCCCATTTTCCTCACGGACAGATGCAAACAGGACCTCAGTTGGTGGCTTTGCACCAACAATTTGGATGGGGGAAGGCCCTACGTTCCACCCATCCCGGTTGCCACAGTGACCACGGACACCTCCCAGATGTCCATAAGGACAGGGTTTCTCTTGGACCAAACCCTACCTTCCTAAAGTGGCTTCAGTGTATAATCTTAATCAAGCCATTGAGTTGCCTGTATTCTTTCCTCAATTTTCAAACAAGGCAGAATTTAAATTACATCAATTGGATGTACACAGACAGTTACGTTTCTATCTGCACCGAACAAAAGATATCCGGAAGTCAGATCAACTATTTGTCTCCTTTTCAGAAAACAAAATTGGGTCCCCAGTCTCCAAGGTCACCATATCCAGATGGATAACTAGTTGCATCTCTTTCGCCTACCAAGCGGAGGAAAATATCTGCCATTTCCGGTCAAGGCTCACTCTACTCTGGCTGTTTCTACATCTATAGCCTATCAGGCCAGATTGTCAATGAATGATATATGTGCTGCAGCTACTTGGGCTTATACTCACACATTTGTTTCTCAATACAGATTGGATGTGGTTTCTAGGGGCAGTTCGTCCTTTGGCTCCACAGTACTCAGGAGTATTTTCCTATGAGCCACCCAGGATGTAGGTGCTAGTGATGCTGTCCCACGGTAAAGAATGCAGGTGAGAGAGGACTACATAACATCAGGAAGTTATGTACTCACCATAACGTTCGATGTATGTAGTCCATCTCGCCTCACATTCTTACTTACCTTCCCACCTTCCCCCTTTCTGGAGGATTTGGAGGTTAGGTTTTTATTTACAGAGTTCCCTTTACTTTAGCTTATTCTTTTATCTGGATGTTGTGTATGCATGGAGTATGAGTATTGCAGCAAACTATATCTGGGGATATGGAGCAGTGCACCATGGGATACCTACTTAGCCCAGCCAATAGAAGACTTAGAGCTAGAAAAGTTTGGCCGAGTCGGAGCCGATATTCTGCTCCGAACCCACGGGTAAGAATGTGAGGTGGGATGGACTACTTCGAAAGTTATGGTGAGTACATAACTTCCTGTTTTGATACAAGCGTTTTTACTATAAATCCAGTTTGATACTCAAGGGCAATTTTTTTTTTAATTCTATTAGTATGTACTGTCGGTCAACATTTTAAAAAAGATATTGGTCTATA
>NC_056729.1:351551224-351556224 GCF_019279795.1 Protopterus annectens | reverse complement strand
ATTATAAAATAGGTGGTTAATAATTTAAAAATTTTTATAAGTTGTTTTAATTTTTTTTTGGGTTTTTTATAATAAAATATATTTTAAAAATTTTAAAATTTTTTTTTTTTTTTAAAAAAAAAAAATAATTTTAAAATATTTTTTTAGTAATTTTTTATAAATTATAAAAAAGTTTTTATAAGTTTATTTTTTTTTAAAATTTTTTTTAATGTAAATGTGGTGTATTTTTAAAAATATTTAAAATGTTAATTGATGGGGAAATTTTAAAATTTTTAAATTTAAATGTTTTTTAAAAAATTATTAAAAAGGTTGGGAAAAGGGGGGAAAAAAAAAAAAAATCTTAAAAATTTTTAAAAAATTTAAAATAAAAAAAAAAAGGGTTTTTAAAAATTTTAAAAAAAAAAAAGAAAAATTTTTTAAAAAAAAAAAAAAACAAAAATTTAAAATTAATTTTAAAAATAAAAAAATTTTTTAAAAAATATTAAAAATTTTTTAATGAAAAAAAAAAATTAAAAAAATTATAAAAATGTTAAAAAAAAAAAATTTGGGTTTGGAAAAATAAAAGGGGTTTAAAAAAAAAAATATATAAAAATAAAATTTTTAAAAAGTAGAAAAAAAAAATATTTAAAAATTGTAAAATTTTTTAAAAAAAGGGGGTCTCCCGGGGTGAATTTAAAATTAAAAATTAAATTATGGTTGAAATTTTTGGTTTGGAATTTTTTAAAAATTTTTAAATTTAAAAAAAAATGGCAAAATTTACCTAAACAGCAGAGGCCCCCAAAGCAGACACCCAAAACGCCACCTAAACACCCCAAGGCAACACATAAAAACAAAATCAGTGTGCAAAGCAGTCACAGCCCTTAAGGCCAAAAAAACACCAAACATACTTGTCATAGGTGTAAGTCAGACACACGGGCGCCCACCCCCCCAAAAAGAGGGCCCGTAAGCTGCCTTCGGGCGCTAGAATATAACACCGGGCCCCACAGCAAGTAAAAATATAAAGTCATTGTCCATGCTGGTGAAAAACCAAAACCCTCCTGGACTACATGAAAAGAGACATAGAGGAGCTTTTGATTATGTAGCCCAGGCAGGTATGACCTGACCCTGAGCAGCCCCTTTCCCTTTACCAAGAATGATGAAGAGACAAGATGGTCAGCTTTAACAATAGGCTTAATTTCTGGTGTCATTCAAAGGGGGTCCAGTGTCTGTCTGCCTGGTATGTCATGCTTGACAAACGCCAAGGGCTTGCACCTGTCACCCTGGGATTCGGATATTGGCTAAGGCTCTTGCCACCCCATAGTGCCTTTTGGGAAGGCTCAAATTCTAAACCTACCCCCTAGAAAACAAAATGGGGAAAAAACTAAGGGTAATGCTGCTCAATGCCAGAAGTCTAAATCTCAAAATGCCCCTAGGCCCTTCTCAGTATGGAGAACATGATGTCTGTGCATAAACGGGTTTAAGGCTCCTGGGGCACCCGGCACTATCGGTTTTACCTCATATCGGGCCCCCCCAAAAACCGGACCACACCACAAAAGGAGGGGGGTATCCATATTCATCAAAGGGTACCCACACCTCCCGGTTGGTGGCAATGCGCATGGGAAAACCCTCCAGGTGCAATTAACCATAGGCAAAACTGCTCTACAATTTGTATTTCAGGCCACCCTCTCAAACTCAGGAACCCCCCAGCCTTCCTGAAGACACTGGAGGGTATAAAGTATCTCCAAACACCATTATATTGGGTGACTTCAACTAAATATAGACTGGGAACATTACTCAAGCCCAAATCTTGCACCGTGCCCTTGAAGTTCATGAATTAAATGCCATGGAACAACTTGAAGGTCACCGCTCCCACAAGAGGAGAAAATATACTAGATCTCATCACAAACATGACAAATGCTTCACACCGAAGTATCCTCATTGGTGATATCAGATCATAAACTATCTCACTGGATATCCATCCCTACTTCCACCCCCAAACAAAAAGACTACAGTGAAGAACTTCTCTAAAAGCAAACTTCACACTACTCAAGACTGGTGTGGTATCTTCAAGGCCTCCGAAGTCAGTGGAAACCACAACCCAAGCTGTGAAGCCCTACAAATGCCTTCCTACTTAACACTCCAGGACTGGGCATGGATCAGGCAACTCCTAATAAAACTAAGACTCTTCCACCAAGGGCAAACGCCCAGTCTGGTGGACTCCAGCCATAAACAAACTTTTACAATAAGAGGAGAAAGCTGTTAATGATAGAGCAAAAATCCATAAAAGAGAAGTCACCTTTAATCATTGTTAGTAAAAAAATAATGAAAGCACTCATAAAATCATCCAAGGCCAACTTTGAGAGAGAAAAAAATTGCCATAGATTCAAAAGACAATCATAAGGCCTTCTTCAGCTATGTTAGAAACCTGGGTGGAAACTCCCAGATATGCTCCAGAATTGGGGTCCAAAATGATACAAAAAATCACTGAACCCACAGACATTGCCAACATACTGGCAGACAGGTTCAATGCAAACTCTTCACACCCCTCTCCCCAAAAAAAAAGAGAGAGAACTATCCTAGCGGAGTGCAGCTCTCCCAGACATCTCTCCACGTAGGGTGAAAGCTGCTTCTAAAGCTGTAACACAGCATCACGGGACCGGATGGTGTCCTCGCTGTGTGCTACACTAACTCCATGAGGAACTAAACCCGACATAAGGCAGCTTGTTTATCTTAGCTTTACTATTAGATACGTATTTCCAAGGAGTGGCGACGGCAATCTGTGGTCCTGACTCAATAAAGGCGGTGCCTCTACGATTCTGAGATTATTTCCATAAGCTTAATAAGCCTGGTCTGCAAAGCTATGGAGAGGATCATAATGGAACTCTGGCAAACAGACATAGGGACTTGCAGACGCTGGACCCGGACTCCAGTTTGGCTTTGTCAAGGGCAGATCATGCCTTATGAACTTGGTCGACTACTAAAAACAGTCAGCTATTGATGAGGGAAAGGCAGTCCATACAGCCTACCTTGACCTTGCAAAAGCTTTCACACAATACCCCACTCTGGTATTATAGGAGAAACTTACCAGCTTAAATGTAAAACCCATATGTCACAAGATGGGTTGCAAACTGTTAAAGGACAGAACCCACAGGGTTAGAGTAGCTACCATGTCAGACTCCAAGCCGGTCACAAGTGGTGTCCCACAGGGCTCAGCCATTGGCCCCTGTTGTTCGGGCATCTACTTCTCAGAAGTACAGGCTAACATAGGAGGACTAAGGCTGGGATACAAAGTTTGCAGGTACTCCGCAAACTGGGAGCTATAGTGGAGTACATCGGACACAGATATCCTTCAGAGGGTCTCACGGAAACTGATAGCTGGTGCCAGAGCCATGGCCTTAGTTAATGCCAAAAATGTATGGTCATACCTCTTCGGGAAAAAAACAAGGAACCCTGCCACTCATATAGGTGGCAATCCACTAAGCAGAAGAGGTTATCAGGGACCTGGGGACCCAGGTTGACAGTGGCCTTTC
The DNA here is from genome assembly GCF_019279795.1 of Protopterus annectens. Lineage (NCBI taxonomy): Eukaryota > Metazoa > Chordata > Ceratodontiformes > Protopteridae > Protopterus > Protopterus annectens. The sequence goes on along the minus strand of NC_056729.1, from coordinate 351,552,715 downwards.
TTTTGACACACATTGCTAAAGTGGTTAGAAAACCTCTACATTGCCCACCTGATCATGAAGGGATTCACATCCAGATCAAGGAGGTCATTGTTCCGGGCTGTACTCTTCACCTCTATCTTACCAATGATAGAGCATACCGCCCCATTCGATGCATCTCACCAGACACCTGCAGCAATTGAGACCCCAAAGTTCCTCACCAAAAGGATAAAGGGACTCCAAAATCTGTCAGATGCTGCCAGACTGAAGAAACTCCAGCCTGTTCAGCTGGGCGCATAGTCTGCTCAGAGGTGACCTGTGCCTGACATGCCAGTCCAACCCGAATTAATGGACATACTCCACTTCAAAAATCCACCTACTAGATCCACGGCAGCATGACTTAAAACCTTAGCACGGATATAAATAGGACATGCTGGAGGGATAGATTTGTCACCCAGAGACTCCCTATGTTGTGGAATAAAATCCCGGTCCATGTGAGGCAGAGCACCTCGCTGGCTCTGTTCAAGAGAAATCTTGACCGGTGGTTGGGATATCGTAGGTTTACCCCGGGAATCATCTCTGTCACTGCTGGACAGAGGCACAGCAAACTAATGGGCACAGTATTTTATCAAGGTGGCTGAAGCCACATAAACTCTGGGCTAGGCTTATAAATGCCTTAGGGCAGAGAGCCTAGTATAAACCTATGAATCTATGAACCTATATACCCACATATATATATATATATATATATAAAATAAAAACACTTCAGAAATACTGGGGGAAAATAAAAAAATGAATAATCCTACAGAGCCAATAACAGCACGGTACTATAGCACAAGAGGAACAGTGAAACATGCGATAAATTAACAATGAAAACCAGGTATCCTTTAGCCATCCTTTAATATCCAAGCGACTAATTTCCAGAAAGAGTAATGAACAATACAGGAAAAATCCACATTTATACATAATGGTTTAGAAAAAAAATATACATAAATAAGTTATCCAATGACTAACAAGTAATATAACATTTACCCAATCCTTTACCTAATAAGAAATCATAACCAATCAAAGTATTCAAGTAGTACAGAACTGTCACACCAATGGGAACATAGTAAGGAACAAGTAGAAGCCAATGAAGTGGTGTGTTGGAGGTGCAATAACCAGAAGGCAGACTAGCCTGTGAGCATCAGGAACTATCTGCAAAAACCACTGAATAGTAAGGTGGGTCAGACTAGCCTTTCGAGTAAAGTCAAATACCTGAAAATTACCAAAGTTTCAAGGGGAGTAGAGATATGAACACTGTGAACCATATAAACAGTACGACTAAGCAAACAGATAAAAATAAAATAGTCAAAGCTGGGCAGCTATATAAATCAGCTAGAAGCAGTGCTGAACCTTGCATCTTAACTTACAACTAACAAGTAACAAGGCGTCCTATAGTCACAAAGTACTATGGCAAACATAGCAGTAGCTCAACTTAGCAAACAATGTGGTATAATAAAAACATAAAAAAGG
>NC_056729.1:351547452-351550724 GCF_019279795.1 Protopterus annectens | reverse complement strand
TTTTTTTTAAAAAAACGTTGAGAAGGTGCTGTTTATACGCTTCGTTGGTAATGTGTATATACTATGATTTTCTGCAAGTACCAATGACATGCATTTTGTTTGCCTAATGAACGTTGAGAAGGTGCTGTTTATACGCTTCGTTGGAAATGCATATACTATGTGATTTTCTGCAAGTACCAATGACTTATGAGGGAATGTCTGGATCATTTTTTAGAAATATTTTGTTTATTAAGTAGGTTCGTCGCTTTAAGAAGCTTAACTTTTATGAAATCATGTTTTGGATAAATGCGATATTTCGTAGCTTCCTAGGAAGTTACGTAAAATGTAAGCTATGAGATTGGCTTGAAGGATGCTTTGTAGCATATTTTAAACTGCATTGAATTTTTGTATTTGATGAAGCGGGTTGGTTTGCCCGTGAAAGTGCTTACTTGTTATAATAAAATCTATGTTTTGGTGACAACTTTTTGAACGCCTACCTTTCAGTTTGGAAGAAGTATCTTTTGTTTGGAGAGTGAAGTTACTGGATCCAATCTTTCTATCGTGTGAGTTTTACGTAAAAGGTTACATGTGGGCTTGATATGGATGCAACTCTACTGAGTTTGCCTAAGTGACTGCGATTATTTCTAAAGCTTTTGGCTGTGCTGAGTAAGGGTGTATTCTTATACGATTGCATTTTGGCTCCTTGGGATATTTCTACATACTTTTTTGTTTGGGACTTGTCTTGGGACTTGTCTATATTCTATATATATATATATATATATATATATATATATGTGTGTGTGTGTGTACGACACCATCCTCATTTCTGAACTACGCAAGTTCTATTTGGCATTTGTCCAAAATCAATTGACTAATTGCCACCATTGTTAACAGAAAGAACAAAAAAATGCAGGGAGACTTATGGGAATATAAGAATCGACGTGCTTATCCAGTTATTCCTTACAAAAGGCTTTCTCCAGTATAGGACAGACTATTTCACAATCCCAGCCCTGCATTCAACAGAATCTTGGCCTCAAGGAAATGTAACACCACCACCGAGATGGGCTTTTACACAGCCTGCAGTTTCTACTATGTCTCCACCTTCAGATCAAAGCAGTGGGACTCCGGGTAATTTCTTGCCTTCTCACACCTCCACAGAGAATTTTTTATCTCCAGAATCTCAGAACCAGATCACTAGCGACTTTATACCCCCACAGCAACACAGAGGAAGAGGCGGGACCAGAACCAGAGGCAACAGGAGATTCTACAGCCTAGGAACCCCAATGAGAACGAGGAGTTACCTATGCTCTTCAATACTATTTCCATGGCCAGCTTTATTTCTGCAGCTTGTCCCAATCTTCAGTCCACTATGCCGAATAACCAGTCTCCTATTAATGCACAGAATGTACAATGCGCTGTCTTTAATTTAACAAAACGCATTTTTCCTTCAGAGCACATGACTTTATTAAATAAAGGCTTCTCTCTTATACCTTCTCAGCGTGCCTCTCCACAGGATGTTTTACTCTCAGACTGTTTGCTCGCAAACTAAGAGTTTTATGTGGAACCCAGGATGACTCAGACACAGATTCTATAATTCAACTTTGCTCCCTGCCATCCCTTTGAGAAAAAAGAGTTTATACAACCCGGTGCTTAACAGCACTTTACAGACTTTCTTACATGTCTGTGAAGCAGACATTAGACATTTGATAAACTCTGATTCCACATTTAAATGGTTTAACTTGTCGGCTGCTTAGAAGAGAGCTATGTTTGATCTACAAAATGACCGTTCCTTACGAATTGTATGTGCAGATAAAGGCACAGGCACCGTTCTCATTGAGCAATCGGATTTCATTTCTGTTGAGCATGACTTGCATAACAGTGAATATTTTACTTCTGTAACACTTGATTTTGTTTATGCTTATTTTGTTTCCATTGATGCTACCTTATCCATGCTAAAACAAAATAATACTGTCACTGCAGATGAGTACTATTTTATGCACATCACTCATCCATCCTTAGGCAAGTTATTTGGCATTCCTAAAATTCATAAGAATGCTAGTAATCCCCCTTTCCGCCACATCATTTCCAGCAAATGTACTAAAGCAGAGAATATCAGAATTCGTGGACCACCTGCTAAACCCGATAATGCAGAATGCTACTTTTTACCTACATGACTCTTAGGGATTTTTAAATGATTTGTTTAAATTACAGATTTTTCGGACTGGATTCTCGCCTCTTTGGATGTTGTGGCCCTTTACACTAACATCCCCCATGACAAGGGTTTGGAGAATATTAAACACTATCTTTTGAATGGCTCACACTTGTTTTACTAATCGAGCAGATGCTATTCTACGTTTAATTTCTACAGTTTTGCATAAGAATTTCTTCTTTTTAATCTGGTATACCAGCAAGTTAAAGGGGTTGCCATGGGATCTAAAATGGCCCCTGCTTATGCGAATCTGGTTCTCAGCTTCTGGGAATCTGATAAACTTATTCACTTACCAGGCTATGAAAAAGTACTTTTATACTGCTGTTTTATTGTCTTTTTTTTTTGTATGGAAAGAGACATGCATAGAGTTGGATAATTTAATTCTTTCATTATCCAGCAGCCTAAGTTTCTTATCTTTTCAGACATCCAGTCTGGGAAACTCAGTCAGCTTCCTGGACACCTGCATTTCTATTGACAAAACTACAAATCAACTGGTCTCCACCATTCACAGAAAAGAAACGTTTCGCAATAACTTTTTGGACTTCAACAGCTCACACCCCTTTTTCATGAAAAGGAATGTGATCAAAAGTCAATTTATCAGGCTTTCCCGCTTGACTAGTGTGGACACCACTTTCCTAACCGAATCTGATTTTTTAAAACTTTTATTTTTACAAAGAAAACTGCCCGAAGAATCTAATAGATAACATTGCAGATATTGCTGCAGCAAGACTCGCACTGTACAAGCCTATTTTAAAACACTGCTTTACTCCTAAATCTCACACATTGTGTATGATTCAGCAGACAGGTTCTGCAGCTTCCCTTAGCCGATTTCTCGTGACATTCAAGGTGTAAGAGAAATCTTAAAAAAGAACTGGAAAATTGTTTCCACCAACAGGGATCTTAACAAAATTTTAGGAACCCATCCTCTTTTCTCATACAAAAGAACTCGCACCTTGCGGACTACGTTTGAGAACAGAGACTTGCCATTTCTTTCTACAGCTACAAGCGACCCTCCAGATCATCCAGGAATGTTTACTTGTAATTGTGTCTTCTGCCAATATATTAACATTGGACCGTCTGTACA
>NC_056729.1:351527452-351539952 GCF_019279795.1 Protopterus annectens | reverse complement strand
AAAAGATACGTTTCCTTTTTAGTCTTCCTCAATTTATGGGTTATGGATCCAACCTTAGCTCAGACTCTGCTGCATTCCACATACTTACGGATCCAACTTGTGAGCTCCTCCCTGTACCCATAATGCCCTAGTCAACCTACAGTACCTCAGGATGTAATGGGATCGTATCTCGCCTACATTCATAACTGATGGGTTCAGAGCCGATCTGTCGGCTCCGACTCTGCCACTATACTCTAGAATGAAGTCTCTCATTGGCTGGGCTACCCCTTATCCCATAATGCACCATGCCTGCTTCCCCAGATCTCGCTTGCCGCTTTTCAAGCCGGACGTGGTCTCGACTTGGCTGGAGCTAAGTGATTTTTTTCTTGACCTTTGGGTCGTTTTTGACTAGGGGTTCTGTCAGTATTTCAACAAATAGCTGTTTTAACAGCTTTGTGAGCGTTTGTGTGGAGCCGTTGGAGTTGGTGCAGGTAGAACGGAGCGGAATCGTCCAGTCGGAGCAGGGACCCCCTCGGAGTTTTTCTGCTCAGACTTTCATTCCTACCCTGTCCTCTGTGTCAGGGTTTGGTACCGGGTCTTCCTCTGCGGGGGCCGAGGGCAACACTGTAGAGCTCGCCTCTTCGATGCCCAGTCTTCCCCTCGGAGCATCTGCCGCAGGCATTCCCGGTACCACCGTGGTCTCTCAGCAAGTGCCCTCCGCGGAGTCTGGAGGGTCTGCTTTTGAGGCCATGAGGAGTGCGCTGGCCATGACCTTGCAGTTCAGCAGGTTTCTACCTCTCCATCCCAAGTTCTGGGTACTGGTGCCTCTGGAGACATTCTTTCCCATGACAGTGGGGCCCCAGGGCCTGAGGGGATACCCCCTTGGGGGGTTCCCTTCTTCCGGGGGGTCCTGAGTCTGCTTTGGATGAACCCCCAAGGAAGAAACTGTATAAGAGGAAGCACGTTGATTCCCAAGATGAAGCCGTCACTTCAGATACTGACCTCGATGTGGAGGGGTCCCTTAAATCGTCCTTGGATGACGTCTCTTTCTTGGATATCCCTGAGATTTTGAGACAGGCGATTGGCAATCCAAAGCCCCTACCGCTGAGGAGTCAGTTTTCCTCAAGGCCTTCGGGGCCCAGCCCTCCTCCTCCTGGGTGTCTCCACCCTTCGATGAGCTATTGGACCTAATCTCTCGGAGGGTGTGGGAACATCCTGACACGGCGGAACCGGTGCCTGCCAGGCCCAATAAGTTCCTTTCAGCTCCCCCCCAGAAGGAATTCCTTACTAAGGGCGTCGCAGTTGATGCTATGGTGGTGGCATCCGCCACTCAGCAGGACGTGGCAGAGGCTTTGGCGTCTATTCATCCTCCTAATAAGGATTCTAGGAGCATGGATAGGTACGGGAAGCGTACCCTTTCTTCAGTGACCTTTTCCATGCAGTCGCTGAACTATCTTTGTCACTTTACAAGGCTCTAAAGGGACCTCCTCAAGGAGTTGGTCCCTTGCGGGTAACCTTCCTGAGGCGTTAGCACAGACTGTGGGCGCCCAGATGACTACCCTAACTTCCATTGTTAACTCGTCCATGAGGCTCATTTCCTATGCAGCCGAGGGGGCAAGTAGAGCAGCGGGCACAGGAGTGGCTCTTAGGAGACAAGCCTGGCTACGCTTGTGTCCATTCACAGAGGCCTTTAAGTCTTCCTTCGCCGACGCCCCCTTTGGGTCTTCCTTGGTTGGACCCAAGGTGAAGGACACGCTTACTCTGTGCGAGCAGGAGGGAAAGACCTTGACTGCCGTTGGGGCCCGATGTTCTTCATCTCACATTGCTGCAGTCCTTGCATATGGGTAGTCCGCTGTCCTTGGTCGGCCCGAATACCAAAGTATTAGGCTGACGTTGGTTAAGGCGCTTAAAACTGACATCAGGACGTCAGGGTACAAAAGCGCATGACCGACGTCATTTCCTCAGTCTTTTTTGCCGCATGGTCCGATGCAGAAGCAGCGTTGCAAGTGCCGTTCGGCGTTCTGAAATTTTCAATTGAGTTTCAGACCGAATCCAAGTTGGCTAAGTACCCGTTGGGAATATTTTGTTTTTCTTGCCTCAGTGTTTACCGGATGTCAGAAAAAGTGAATAACTGTATTTCTTGTGGGAAACAGATACCGCATAGGGATTATCATTCTTTGTGTATTCCTTGTTTGGGGCCTGAGCACGACGGTGTTGGGTGTCGCTTTTGTGCTAGGTTCAATAAGCGCACTATTGCGAAGGTTAGATTGTGCTAGGCTGGTCTTTGGGAAGCGGTGCAATTATAATATGCCGTCGGATTCTCCGGCACCCGCTTCTGCGAAGAAGCGCAAAGACAAAGCAGTTAAACCCAGGCAAGATGAGTCGTCCGTTCCGGACGCCGGTTCTTTAGAGGCTTCAGTGGAACCGGTGGTTCCGACGGAGGCTTCTCTGGAGTCTCAGGGGGAGACTTTGATTTTGCAGGAGGTGGTCTCTCAGGAGGCAGGTCAGGCTGAAGGGGCTTCTCAAGTTACTGTACTCCCCTCCCTTCCTAGGGTGGTTAGGCCTTCTCCTTCTGTTTCCAAGGCTTCTCCCAGAGGCAGGCCAGTTTTAGCTTCTGTTGGTGTCACTCCTAGTTCAGCAGGGTCTGTGCCTAAGAAGCACATGCTTAAAATGGCAGAAGATTTGATTACTCTGATTAGAGGTTCTTTGCCCCCTCCTGATAAGAGGCCTAGGGTGGAGCCAGAGTTGGGAAGTTTTGAGCAGGCTTCGGATGTTTCAGAGTCTTCAGCTGAAGACTTGCAGGAGTACTCTCCTTATTCTGATTCTGATGCAGATGATTCCACTCCTTCTGCTTCTCCTCCAGAGGATTTTTCTTTTCAGAGACACTTCATTCTATGAGGGAACATTTTAAGTGGGAAGGTCAGGACTTCTCTGATTCTAGGAAAAGGCTTAGGGAGTTTTTGTTACCCCAGCATAGGCCCTTGGCTATACCCCCTGTTCTGGATGTTGTGGAAGATGTGTTTGCAGAGGCTTCACTTAATCCTGATTCTCTGCCTCCTGCTCCTGTTAAACCGGATAGGTATTACAGGGTGCCTGAGGCTCATAAATATCTTTATAAGAGTCCTAGGGCGGACCCAGAAACTATTAGTCAGGGACCTAAGGGTGTCAAGGCCTCTGTTGTAAAAAATCCGGTTCCTCTAGATAAAGAAGCCAGAGCTTTGGATAGATGGGGAAAGAAGGTCTATACATCTTCTACCTTAGCTATGAGGGCTTTGAATTGCCAGTTTCATATGTTGAAATATCAAAACTTTCTTCTTTCTCAATTGAAGTCTAAGGTGGATGCTCTGGCGGAAGGCATTGAGTGTAAAGAATTACAAGATTTGGTGCATGTCTCTGAACAGGTGGGTAAGCATTCATTACAGTGTGGTTTTGATGCTGTGCAGGCCTCATCTAGGGTGGCTGCCACTGGCTCAGTTCTTCAGGCACGCCTGGCTGAAGGATCAGAATTTATCTGACCATGTTAAGACAAGGATTTTGGATGCTCCTTTGCAGTCTGATGTGTTGTTTGGTTCACCTGTGGAGTCAGTCTTGAAGAAAATGGAAGACAAGGCTAAGTCTATGCAGGCTGTTAAAGATTTTTGCAAGTTCAGCCTCCGAAGTTTAGTAGGAATTGGCCTGCTAAGGGATGGGCGTATCCTTCTTATGATTCTCAGTCTAGGGGTAGATCTAGACGTGGTAGGGGCAGAACTCAGAGTTCTTTCAGGCCTAGAACAGGGAGTTCACCTGCACAATCTTGGTGAGGGCAGGGGCCAGTCCTTTCGTAAACAGGCCCAATGACCTACTTTTCAGCTGCCAGATCCTTCTTGCCTGGCAGCACCTTTGGGAGGAAGGTTAGCACTCTTCAAGGAAAATTGGATGTTGATTATCCAAGACAAATGGGTATTGGATATCATACACCAGGGTTACAAGTTTTATTTCCATACCTTGCCTCCTTTCAAAGGCATGCTGGACGTTCCTCCTCAGCAAAGACTAGAGGCTGCAAACAAATTTCTCTACTACTTCAAATAGGGGCCATACAACCGGTCCCTCTGCCAGAAGTGGGCCTAGGATTTTATTCTCGCCTGTTTCTAGTACCAAAGAAAGGAAACACGTGGAGGCCAATTTTGGATTTATCTATCCTCAACACATATCTGGACATTCCCAAGTTCAAAATGTTGACGTTACAACAGCTTTTACCTCTGCTGGGCAAAGATCACTGGATGGTGACTCTGGATCTCAAGGAGGCTTACCTTCATGTTCCTATCAGGCCCAGTTGCAGGAAGTATCTGCGTTTTTGGGCTGGGACTTCACATTATCAGTTCTCTGCATTGCCCTTTGGCTTATCTACTGCGCCCAGAGTGTTCACGAAGGTTCTGGCTCCAGTGGTAGCTTTCTTCAGGCTAAGAGTAATACAGATCTATCCTTATTTGGACGATTGCCTGATTCTGGCCCAAGAAAAGGATGAACTTCTTCATCATTTACAGTATGTGATGGCAGTGTTAAGATGCCTGGGGTATTCTGTGAGCGAAATAAAGTCTAGTCTAGTACCCTCTCAGGACATGTGCTTTCTGGGTGTGAGACTGAATACAGCATCCCAGATGGCCTTTTTGACCCCGGACAAACAAAAGAATCTTTCTCTTTACTTCCACCAGTTGTCTCGTCAGTCCAGGCTGACTGCAAGGACAGTCCTTCAAGCCTTGGGGTTCATGGCATCTTGTATTCTGGTACTTCCCAATGCCAAACTGCATATGAGGAAGCTACAATGGTATCTCAAGAATGTATGGACACAGCACTGCCAAGATTTGGACACTGTCATTCAAATAATACCTTGCATTCAAAAGGAATTTTTGTGGTGGGCTCAGGAATGTCACCTAAACAAGGGACTCTCTGTGACCCGGCCAGAGGAGAGTCAGATTTTAACGATAGATGCCTCAGACAAAGCTTGGGGAGCTCATCTAAATGGAAAATGGGTACAAGACACGTGGCCTGCCAGACTTCAACATCTACATATCAACTTGAAGGAGATGTTAGCAGTCCAATTTGCATTGATAGCGTTCAAGGATTTACTTCTTCCAGGGCAGGTGTTGATTCAAACAGACAACACAACTGTCATGTGGTACATCAACAAGCAAGGGGGAACGCATTCTTATCCTCTATGCAGACAAGCAATGATTTTGTGGGAGACTGCTCTCAGTTTACAGCTAAATCTTCAGGCAAGGTTTCTGCCTGGAGCACAGAACTCCTTAGCAGATGTGTTGAGCAGACAAATTATGGATCCCCACAAGTGGAAATTGGATCCTCATGTATTTCAGAGATTGACAGTGTTATGGGGAACTCCAGACATAGATCTGTTCGCTTCTCCACTAAATTACCAGCTGCCAAAGTTTTGCACAAAAAGGTTTCATCCCACAGCTTGGAAAGTGAATGCTCTCTTATTCAATTGGAGCAATCTTCACGTGTATGCCTTTCCACCTCTGCCTCTCCTCCCAAAGGTACTGCTGAAGGTCAGACAGGACAAGCCAAACATGATTTTAATAGCTCCAGATTGGCCTCGACAGCACTGGTACCCATTACTGAGAAGTCTGGTACAGGAGCCTCCATGGCCTTTGCCTTCGATTCCTCACCTGCTGTCTCAGGAGAACAGTCATTTACTCAATGTCAAACTTCATTCTCTACATCTGACAGCCTGGCATATTCTGTTTTAAACCCTGGAGGGTCTCAGCTTCCACAACAAGTTTTGAATGTTATTTTGGAGGCCAGAAGGCCTAGTAAAAGGAAAGTTTATGCAGATAAATGGAGGAGATTTTTATTTTGGAGTACAGCAAAGGACTTTGATGTTTCTAAACCTAATTTAAGTGTTGCGCTTCAATACCTTACTGAGTTATTGGACAAAGGTTTGTCCTTCTCTATAAAGGTTCATGCTGCAGCAATTTCTGCTCACTATGACTGTGACCCACCATTATTTTCTCAGCCTTTGTTTAAGCAATCCCTTAGAGGGGCAAAGAATATAAGACCCCCACGTAGAACTCCTACTCCTGCTTGGGATCTCAATTTTGTGTTGGAGAAACTCACTCTACAACCTTTTGAGCCTGCAGCATCGGCGGAGTTGAAATATTTATCATGGAAGACTGCTTTTTTGTTGGCCATTACCTCTGCGAGAAGGGTTTCTGAATTACAGGCCCTTATGGCAGTTGAGCCTTTCTTAATTTTCCACAAGGATAGGGTGTCTTTGCGTACTAACCCTTCTTTTATGCCTAAAGTGGTTTCTAGTGTGGCTTTAAACCAAACTATTCATTTGCCTACTTTTTATGCAAACCCCCAAAATAAAGGGGAAAGGATTTTGCACACTTTGGATATACACAGACAGTTGCGATATTATTTGAGCAGAACTAAAGGGTTCAGGCAGTCTCAGCAGTTTGTTTCTTTTGCTTTGGGTTCTCAGGGCAAACCTGTTTCAAAACAAACTATTTCTAAGTGGATTGTTTTGTATTGCTTTCTGTTATTCCCATCATGGTAAGGAGATTCCAGCTGGGATTAGGCCTCATTCCACTAGGGCTACTGCCACTTCTACAGCTTTTAAGGGGGTGGCTACTAAAGATATTTTGGAAGCAGCTACTTGGAGTTCAGTGCATACTTTCTCTAAGCATTACCACCTTCCACTTTACTCTAAATCTAGGGCTGGATTTGCCACTGCAATTTTACAGGGCATGTTGGCAGCTCCTAATGCTTTATAGTTTTGCCATCCTCCCTTACCTCTGCTTTGGGATTCTACCCATATGTAAGGACTGCAGCAATGTGAGATGAAGAACATAGTACAGTTTTGTACCTACCATAAATGTAGATGTTCGAAGATCCACATTGCTGCAGTCCAATTACCTCCCTCCTTCCCTCTGTTGTTGAAGGTGGTGGTGTGGTTTGTGTTGTACATATTGTAAATATGGTTAGTGCAGGTGGTTGGTTAGGTTTTGCTGGTTTTTGGCTTTGGCCTTTCTTGTTAGGGCCTTCTGACATCTGGGGCAAGAAAAGACTGAGGAAATGACGTCTGTCATGCGCTTTTGTACCCTGACGTCCTGATGTCAGTTTTAAGCGCCTTGACCGACGTCAGCCTAATACTTTGGTATTCGGGCCGACTTGAGGACAGCGGACTACCCATATGTAAGGACTGCAGCAATGTGGATCTTCGAACATCTACATTTATGGTAGGTACAAAACTGTACTTTTTTTCCGCTCCCTCTAGACCTTATCCCAAGGGCCAGAGGAGGGAAAATGTGGTTCAGAAAAGCCCAGAAGGTTTTCTCTACTCCGAGTGATCCCCCCTCCAGAGGCGGGGGGGGGGGATTCAGGAAGACGCCGCCCTAGAGGTGGCAGAGGCCCCCGTAACTCTGGAGACCGCGACTCCTTTCGTGGTTCCTCCTACCCTCAACGTCCCTAGGATGTGGCCCGGCTGTGCTTCTCCGGAGCCTGTCGGGGGTCATTTTGCGAAACACCCACAGGCTTGTGAATCGATAACCAAGGATCAGTGGGTGCTTCGCATTGTAACCGGAGGCTACCTCATCCCCCTTTTCATGCCCCCTCCTCCTACAAGGAGAATCCCGGATGTGCCACCCAGTCAACGTGATCTGGCAGCCGTAGAAGTTTCAAAGCTGGTAAGCAAAGGGTTCATCCAGCCCGTCCCCGCCGACCAGATCTGATCAGGAACTTACTCAAGATTATTTTTGGTGCCAAAAAAGACGGGGGACGTAAGGCCCATTTTGGACCTCAGCCTTTTGAATCGTTTTGTGAAGTCCAAGTTCTGGATGGTCACCCTTCAGTCCATTCTCCCGTTATTGGAGAAGGATGTCTGGATGTGCTCCATAGACCTCAAGGACGCTTACTATCGCATATTGATACGTCAGGAGTCCAGGAGTTATTTACGCTTCCGCCTAGGAACCAGTCACTTTCAGTTTCGTGCACTGCCCTTTGGTCTCGCCACAGCCCCCAGGGTGTTTACCAAGTGTCTGGCAGTGGTGACAGCTCACTTGAGAAGTCTCTGATTCCAGGTGTTTCCCTATCTCGACGACTGGCTCCTCAGTGCCACCTCCAAGCATCTACTGATTCGAGCGCTGATGTCCACAGTAACCTTGGGTCTCTCGCTAGGAATCACTTTCAATTGGAAAAAATCTGTGCTGCGGCCATCTCGGCGTATCACTTTTATAGGCGCAGAGTTAGACACAAAAAGGATGCGGGCATTTTTGCCATCAGACAGAATTCAGATTCTACAATCACAGGTCCAAAATTTGTTACCCAAATCTCGAGTTCCTGCCAGACAGATTCTTCAGTTATTGGGTTTGATGGCTGCAACTATCCTGCTAGTACAGTTAGCCAGGTTGCACATGCAGGTACTGCAATGGCTATTATCAGTTCAATGGTCATACCAAGAACTCCCCCTGAACCACCTGGTTCTGATTACGGACAGTTGTCGTCTGGACCTCCGTTGGTGGCTGTCGGTCCAACCTGGACCGGGGGCGTCCCTTCGCCCTTCAGCCCCCTGTTGCCACAGTGACCACGGACGCCTCCCAGATAGGGTGGGGGGGTCATTATCTGGACAGGTCTGTCCAAGGCACGTGGCAGGATTGCAAAGTGCACCTTCACATCAATATCCTGGAAATGAGAGCGGTGCTTCTGGTTTTACAGGCACTTCATCATGCTCTCCCCCAAGGTACTATTGCGATTCTATCTGACAACATGTTGGTAGTTTAGCACATAAACAAGCAGGGCGAAACCAGGTCCTACCCCCTTTGCAGGGAGGCCATGAGAGTATGACACTGGGTCATAGCCTCTCGACGTTTCCTAGTAGCCACACACATTCCGGGAAAAGCCAATGTGATTGCAGACAGGCTCCTCAGGACTCTCCTGTTGCCCCACGAGTGGTCCCTCAGCAACAGAGTGGCTGCGCAGATCTTCGCCAAATGGGGCCTCCCATGTTGCGACTTGTTCGCCAGCCCCAACAATGCGAAGTGCAGAGAGTTCTTCACTCTGACAACCTCTCAAGGACAGTCTCCCAGGGACGCTCTAGCCCACAATTGGCCCCTGGGTCTGCTTCATGCCTTCCCCCCTGATTCCCCTTCTCCCGAGGGTGATTGAGAAGGCCATTCATGTCGGGTGCCACATGATTTTGGTTGCCCCACATTGGCCCTGTCAGGTTTGGTTTCCCCTTTCTTCAGAAGTATACGGTACAGGGCCCTTGGATTCTGGACCCAGTGCCGGATCTGTTATCCAATCCGTCGGGGCACTCTCATCCATCCGGTCGCTGCGACTGGCTGCTTGGCTACTCCACTTCCATCCTTAGTTGGGGATCTTTCTCTTTCTTCGGAAGTGATGCACATTTTGTCTTCTTCCCACAAGCCGTCTACCGTTAAGCTGTATTCCAGCAAATGGAAAAGGTTTGTTTGTTGGGCCCAGCAGCGAAGCATTGATCCTCTCACGGCCCCAGTTCCGCAGGTCTTGGAATTTCTAGCTTCATTGTTTCATTCTGGCTCTTCAGTCTCTACACTTAAGTTCAACTGGCTGCTATATCTAATTTTCATGTTGCTATAGAGCCTTGTTTAATGGCCAACAGACTGTGCAAGTCCTTTATTAAAGGAGCCTGGCTCCTCAGGCCTCCTATGGCTCATCCCGTGCCCCCTTGGGACTTAAATTTGGTTCTGGCCTCCTTAACTGCCCGTCCCTTTGAGCCGGCAGCCACTTGTGATATAAAATTCCTGTCTTGGAAAACTGCTTTTCTAGTGGCAATAACTTCTGTTAAGCGTGTTTCAGAACTTCAGGCTCTCTGTTCTTCCCCTCCTTATTTGATCTTCCACAGAGACAGAGTTTCCCTTAGATTGAATCCTTCTTTTTTGCCTAAGGTAGAATCCCCTTTATGCATTCAGCAATCATTGGAGCTCCCAGTTTTCTTCCCAAATTTTTCTAATAGAGCAGAAAACACCTTCCACCAGTTGGATGTTCACAGGCAACTGCATTTTTACTTGGATAGGACCACTCAGACTCGAAAATCTGACCAACTGTTTGTGTCCTTTGCAGAGAATAGATTAGGTCTTCAAGTTGCCAAAGCCACAATTGCCAAATGGATTAAGGATTGCATCTTTTTAATTTACTCCCAGTCAGGCAAAGAGTTGCCTTTCCCAATCAAAGCTCATTCTGCCAGGGCTATGGCCACCTCTGTAGCTTTTCATTCCAAAGTTTCAATAGATGATATCTGTGCGGCTGCTACTTGGTCTTCTCCGCACACCTTCATTTCTCATTATAAGCTTGATGTGGCTTCCCGAGGTAGAGCTTCATTTGGTTCCGCACTTCTCAGGAGTGTGTTCCAGTGAGCCACCCGGGGTTTTAGGTGCTAGGGACGCTGTCCCATCAATTATGAATGTAGGCGAGATAGGATCCCATTACATCTTTTAGTTATGTACTTACCATAACTTTGGATGTATGGGATCCATCTACATTCATCATACACCCTCCTTCCCCCTACCTTTTGGATTTGGAGGAAACATTGGTCTTGCTGAGCTCTCCTCTGGAAGGGCTCTAGTTGGTTACAGTTATTGGTATGTGTTCTGTACCTGTATGTATGAAAGCGAACAAACAAGATCTGGGGAAGCAGGCGTGGTGCATTATGGGATAAGGGGTAGCCCAGCCAATGAGAGACTTCGTTCTAGAGTATAGTGGCCGAGTCGGAGCAGACGGATCGGCTCCGAACCCATCGGTTATGAATGTAGGCGAGATGGATCCCATACATCCAAAGTTATGGTAAGTACATAACTAAAAGTTTCATTTACTGCCATCTTGCGCAGACACAGATCCTGTCCTGGAAGCCTTTTATTTCAGCATTTGTGAGCAGTTTTCTTTAAAGAAACATCCGTTTAACTTACTCCACATCCTCCCTCCCTGTTATCTTGCTAGTTTTGCCAGGTTCTACCCGTTAGTTCTTTCTTCCTTTTTTTTCTAACTTCGGAGATCAACTTGTTGCAAACCATTGTTGCTACCTCATTTCTTTACTTCTGCTTCCTTTTCTACCATTTTTAGAGCATTCACCTCTACCATTATTGGTAGTTTTTGTGCTAAAAAAATTCCTTTATCCTTTTAAAACTATGGCAGAGAAGCCAAAAGGATTTTAAAAATGCACTTTGTGTGCACAAAATTACAAATTCTGATGCCCACCGGGAGTGCACTTATTGTCAATGTGCTACCTGTGCTGCTTTTAATTCAAGGGTGATTGTGAATAGGAGGAACGAGTTGGTCCTCAGGGGATTACTACCCCATTCCTCCTCATCCTCCGGGGCTCAACCCCCCCCCCCCTCAGCAAATATTTTGAAGCTCCGTTGATGCCCAGAAAGTCCCTTCGTAAATCTTCAAAGACTCCTTCTACCTCTATGACTTGGGAGCCTCCTCAGAAAATTCATAGGTCTTTGTATTCTCCTTCCTTGGATCCAAAGAGGAAATCTTCAGATCCCAAGTCTTTGGATTCATTAATATCTAGCAAATCTCCAGTACAGTCATCGGATCAGAAACATTTTGGATCCAATCCCTGGTATTTCAGAGACTCCCAGAATTAACTCACGAGTTTGTGATTGATCCAATGTCTCTTCAGCTCCACTCTCCCTTTCTGCAAACCACTCTGAGGAAACACTCTAGGCAATACTTTACTACATTGTCTAGGTCCTCCAGCAGACTGTCTGGGCTGAAGTGGCTAGGATGATGAAGTTCTCAGCTCAGATTCAGATGTGGGTTATTCATCTCCCTCTCCAATTGAATCTGTAAACCTCCCTTTCACTTCCATGTAGTAATGTCTTCTCTAATCTGTAACAGTTTTGGATCCAAGAGTCCTGAGAGAATCTGTCTGAGCTGAAGAGTTATGTCTTTGACTTAACAGTTTCCTTGACTGGTTCTGCTCCTGTCCCCTCAAATTGGGATGAATCCGTCCCCTCAAATCGGGATGAATCACAGAGCTGAAGCATCTGTATCAGATCTGTGGGGCTGGTATCTATTCTGTCACAGTTGTCCTTGGCCCTCTGAGCCTTAACTCTAGAGAATTCTGGTCCAGCTGTCTCCTCAAGGCATGGATTGGGAAAGAGGGCTGCTCTTTGGAAACTTTGGTTCCGAGGCGACTGGCCACTGCTTTTCACGGCTATCAGTTTATGCTTTTCCTCCTCTGCCTCTCCTGTCCAAAGTACTACTAAAGATCAAACAGGACAAGCCAAGGATGATACTGATTGCACCAGACTGGCCATGCCAACACTGGTTACCCCTTCTTGCGCAGTGTCACTGCTGGCTCCATGGCACCGGCTAATTACCTAATCTCACCGTTGCCATCCCTCAGTAAACAAGTGTTCAATGTCATTTTGGAGGCAAGGAGGCCTAGTAATAGAAAATCTTGTGCTGAAAAATGGAAGATTCTGTGCCTGGAACCAAACTCGACGGATGGGCACAGCAGTGCCTAACTTCAGATTCTT
>NC_056729.1:351497544-351521952 GCF_019279795.1 Protopterus annectens | reverse complement strand
GTGTTTTTTGTGTGTGTGTGTGCGTGTGTGTGTGTGTGTGTGTGTGTGTGCGTGTGTGCGTGTGCGTGCGTGCGTGCGTGTGTGTATATGTGTGGTTGTGTGTATTGTATTTTTTTTATTTTAACATTTGTTTACCGGGAAAGTCCGACTAGGTTCCACAGATCCTGTTTTCAGCGGAGGCCCGGGGAGAAATGCTCCAGAAGCATGTCTTTAGAATGTGGGAGGAAAGCGGAGTACCCTGAGGAAACAAAAGCGAACGCAGGGTGAACAATCAAACTCCACACAGAAGGCACCCCAGCCGAGAATCGAACTGCAGAACCTCTTGCTGTGAAGCGACAGTATTAACTGCTGCACCACTGCGCCGCCCATATATATGTGTATATATGTGTGTTATATATGTATATCTGTGTTTGTGTCTGTGTGCACGTGCGTGCATATGCGTCCATATGTATAGGTGTGCGCGTGCGCATATGTATAGGTGTGTGCGTGTGCGCATATGTGAATGTGTATATATATATATGTATATATATATATATATATATATATATATGTATATATATATATACATGTATATAGGGATATATATAGGTATATATATATATATAGGTATATATATATATATATATATATATATATATATATATATATATATATATATATATATATATATATATATATATATATATATATATATATATATATATATGTGAAAATGTTCCTGGTACCTGAGGTAGAAATGAGGCATAGAGATGGGAATCCAGTAAATCAATGTTCTGTTAGTGTTTTTATATTTGCATGTGGGAGTGGTGATTAGATGTGATAGATCATAATGATTTATTGATTGGATATATGATTCCGGAGAGTGTGGATATATGATTCCGGAGAGTGTCGATATTAAAATTTCCCAGTATGTATTTTTCCTGGGAGATGTTGGACAGGACCCAGTAAAAGTCTTCTGTATTAGAGAGGTTATAACCAGGTAGCAAATAAGCACCTATGATGGATTCCATTTTTGGCACCCAAGTCTGTAATGGAAGCTGTCTGTAATTTGTTAATCTTCCTGGCCCCTTCTTGTAAATGTTTCAATGATATGTTGTCCATATCTCACCTTTGTTCTTTCTGTTTGGTCCAGAGCCAATCCTCTGCTCTGACTTTGCTGTATACTATAGCTCGAGAGCTTTTAGTGGGTCAAAGCTAGCCCCTATCCCAGCTCGCCTAGCAGTAGTTACCCAGATCTCCTTTGCCACTTGCAGCATTGAGATTGCGAATACTGGCTCAAGCTGTGTTTTTTCCATTATATTTTTCAGCTATTTCCAGTTTAGCTTAGTCATTTTTATCTGCAGTTGTCCTTGGTATTTATATATATACATATATATATATATATATATATATATATATATATATATATATATATATATATTCCTATCCCGTCTGAATGACTTGTGTAAATTAACTATTTTTTCTGTCTGGCCTTTCCCCTCCTTCAAACCCGTTTATAGGGTTGTTCTCCTTGCCTTTCTTGTAACTGTTAAGGAGTTGCCGTTTAACTTAGAGGCTCTCCCCTTTCTCCTTTTTTCCCCTATCTATTTAAATAAATATATATATATATCTATATATATCTCTATATATCTCTATCTCTCTCTCTCTCTATATATATATATATATATATATATATATATGTTTTTGTCAATAGTTTTTTCCTCTTTGTCTAGCTATACAGAGTTTCTCATAGTCTTCTTACTAGCCGTATATAGTTTTAGTGCTGTTTTTCATGTGTGTAAGGTTACTGCCAAGGATACGAAACCTTCTGGTTTCAATTAATTCGACTCGTGTTGCCAAAATATGTCCCTTATGGACAGGCACACGAGTTGTCTATTGTTTAGGACCTCTTCACCTGTAGGACTTGTGCTCTGTCATGCCTTTAGTTCTTGAGTCCTGCAGGAGAGAAGAAGCCAGCTTTTCTTGCTAGGTTTGCTGAAGACCCCCTTTGATACTGCCATGGAGGGGACTCTGCTAAAAAATGGATAAAGTCAAGCTTTCATCCTCTTCGGCTCCAAGTTTGGACCCATCTAAGGAAAAGGATAAAACCACAAGCTAAGTCCGACCCGACTTTTGGTTCCGACAAGGCATCTGCACCTACTTCTCCCATCTGTCTTCGGAGCCAGTAAGGTCCCATAAGCGTTCCAGATCTTCTGGCTTTGAACCGGTGCGGTCCTCTTCACAGTCTTCATTATTGCAGTCTGCGGATTGCAGTCTCTAGTCCTCAACACACTCCTCTTGGTCATCCAGGAGCCTTTTTGATTATGTGGAGAGGGTGGTAGAGGCTTTTTAGGACACCAGCACTAGCCAAAATACTTTTGGGCCCATCCCATATAGAAATGGTGCCAACAGCCGAAGCAACACCTTTCTTGATTCCTCCTTCGACTCCCGTGCACTCCGGCTCAGAACTCAGAGAAGTCGTAGTGGTGAGACTGTCTGTTCCAGTAACTTCCTCTGGTGTTTCGGTTCAGATTACTGCTCCGAAATCCTCAATACCTCCTATCGAGGGATCTGGGGGCAGACACTCCCTCGTATGCTTGGGGAGGTGGGAAGCGGCATTGGACCGTTGTCTGACCATCCTCTCTTCCTTGGAGTTTCGGCGCAGGTCACCTCAGCTCCTACATCGGCCTCTGAGCCAACACCCTCTGTTAGGAGGAAGTCTCCTGCTTCTTCCGAGCCGGAGATTCTTTCGGGTTGGCACTGCTTTTCTTTCGAGGTGGAGTGCTGTCTGCTGAGGCAGCGCCACCCTCTGCTCCTTTGCCTCCTTTGCCTTTGGTGCCTGTGTCTGCCTCTGAACCTCCCCTGCATCCCAAGCTTAGGGCAGCTGTGCTCCAGCACTCCCAATTGGCCAATCCCACCTCATTCAAAACCTCCCCTAATCACCCCTTGGAGGAGGTCCTTCGGAAGATGTCTTGCGTCAGCATGTCGACTCCCCTGAGTCCTTGATATCAGAGACAGACTTGGATGACTCATAAGGATTCCCACGGTCCCCCTCTGAAGATGTCTGTTTTTCAGACATCTTATAAATCCTTAGATTGGTGACTGGAAGTCCCTTCCCCTTCTGACAATGAGACTGTGTTACCTGGATGCATTTGGTTCCCGACCCTCCACCTCTTTGGTATATCCTCCTCTCGACCCACTATTGCATGTAGTGAGTCGGAAGGCTTGGAACTCTCCAGACATGATGGAACCAGTTCCTTGAAGGCCTAATAAATTCATTGCAGCCCATGAAGAGACTGGCTGCTCTTATCTAAAGGTGTTCCTGTTGATTCTATGGTGGTGGCAGCAGCCACCAAGAAAGAATTGGTGGAAACTTCGTGTCCATTTGCTGAACAAAGAATCCTGTATGATGGACAGATACGTGAAGCATATGTTTTCTTCAGCAACCTTTACACTCTGGTCGCTGAACTATTTGTCCCACTTTACAAGGCTTTAATGGGATCTCTTCAAGGAGTTGACAACCTTACAGTATCCTACAACTGCTGAAGCCTGGTACAAGGTGGCTTCTTAGCTCATGACCCTAACTTCAGTGGTTAACTCTTCCATGCAGATCATTTATTATGCAGCTGATGTAGCAAGCAGGGTGGCAGGCACAGGGGTAGCCTTATTCAGACACTCCTGGATGCGCCTTTATCATTTTGCGGAGCCCTTCAAGTCTCTCTTCCAATGCACTTTTTGACGGCTCGTCATTCTTCGGGTCTTCGGTAAGAGAGACTTGTCAGGTGTGAACAGAATGGTAAAACACTCTGCCATCGGACTAAGTTTTTCTGCTCCATCTAGGCCGTATCCGAAAGGCCAGAAGAGCAGAAAGATGGGGTTCCAGAAATCCCAGGGAGCTTTGCCTGACTCGTGGAGAATTTCCCCCAGGGGTAGAGGGGGAAATAACGAAAGACGCCGACCTCGATGTGGGGGAGGGGGTCTGCAGAACCAAGGCGACAAGATACCTTCTCTGGTAGGCCCTTTCAGTGCTCCTGAAGGGAGTCCCGACTGTCCGACTCTGCAGACAGTTGAGGGGGAGATTATCCTTGTACCTAAAAGCATGGCAGACAATCACAGAAAATACATGGGTACTATCCAGAATATCCAGAGGTTACATTATACCCTTCTCAAAACTTCCTCTATCAAAAAGACAATACTGTATACAAGATGTTCCACCCATTCTTCGGGATCAAGCAAGCCTGGAGTTAAAAAGTTCCTTAAGTGTCATCCAGGAAGTCCCCACAGACCAGATCAGATCTGGAACTTACTCAAATGTTCTTTTTACTTCCAAAGAAAACAGGAGACTGGAAACCCATTTTGGATCTCAGCAGACTAAACCAGTCAGTCAAGAAAACATTCCGGATGGTAACACTGCAGTCCATTCTTCCCTTTCTGGGAGAGGACAATTGGATATGCTCAATTGATCTCCAGGATGCATACTACCATATAAAAGTGGATAGACTATCATGGACATATCTATGCTTCCGGCTGGGAATCGGTCACTATCAGTTTAGAGCTCTGCCCTTTGGTCTCACCACAGCCTCCAGGGTTTCACCAAATTGATGGCAGTAGTTGCGACTCACCTGAGGCATCAGGGATTTCGGGTGTTTCCATATCTAGACTACTGGCTCCTTACTGCCACCACTGAGCATAAACTCATCAGGGCAAGGGAATACACACTCCACTCTTGTTCTCAACTTTATCACCATAAACTAAGAAAAATTTGCCTTGTTGGTTTGTCAATATGTTACCTTTATAGGGGCAAATTTAGACGCAAGGGTCATGATAGCAAAGCTGCCTTAAGAAAACGCATTAACGATGTGTCGCCAAGTTGTCTTACTGTTCACAGAATAAGATTCAAGGAAGATTCATTCTCAAGGTACTGGGTTCTGTGGTGGCAGCAATCACTCTGGTTTTTATGGCTTGCTTCCACATGAGAATTCTGCAGTCACATCTATTTGCACAATGGTCATTCGAGGATTTACCCATGTCACTGATTCTGATCACGGAATCCTGCAAAAGGGATTTGGAGTGGTGGCTTCACTCCCCTATGATGACAATCGAGAGGCCATTTCTACCCCCCCAACCTGTAGCCACAGTGACCATGGATGCTTCCCAAATAGGGTGGCGGGGGCATTATCTGGGACAGACTGTTCAAGGGACTTGGCAGGAATACGAGTACCACTTGCTCCTCAATGTCCTGGAAATGGGCAGTGCTCATGGTGTTGAAGCACTTCAGAATTCTGCCTACAGGGACTATAGCAATTCAGACGGACAATATGTCTGTAGTATGATCAACAAACAGGGTGGAACCAGGTCTTACCTCTTGTGTTGAGAGTCTCTACGAGTTTGGCAGTGTGCAATGTCTTCCCAGCGCTTTCTGGTTGCAATGCACTTCCCAGGGAAATTCAACGTGGTAGCAGACAAGCTCAGCCGGGCCATTTTAATGCCTCACAAGTGGTCTTTGATGCAGGAGGTTGCGGACTTAATCTTTCGCAAATGGGGCTAGCAATGCTGCGATCCGTTTGCCACCTCCCTCGACAACAAATCTAGCCACTACTTTGCCCTAGTCCCACCACCGGGACAGTCACCCAGGGGCGCACTTGTTCACGACTTTTCCCCAGGACTGTTTTATGCCGTCCCACCTTTTCTCCTGATCCCCAAGGTTCTTCAGAAAGTGCAGTTGTTGGGTTGCAAGCTTATCCTTATTGCGCCTTACTGGCCTCGTTGGATATGGTTCCTATTCCTTTGTCCTCACCTGCAAGGTGAGCCGTGGATCCTGGACCCAGTTCCAGATCTTCTGAGACATTAGTCTGGGACTCTCCATTCTTCCATTCAAACTCACAGCTTGGTTTCTCGACTTCCAGTCTTAGCCAGGCTTCCCGATGTTTCCCCAGCAGTTCAGCATGTTTTGATTTCCTCCCATAAGCCCACTACTAGGAGTCTTCATGCTAGTAAATGGAAGAGATTCTCTTGTTGGGCAGGCAAAAATCAGGTGGACTCTTACTGCTCCCATTTCAAAGATTTTGACCAAGGTGTTAGCTGCCATTTCAAATTTCTATATAGGAGAAATGGGTTCCTATATCATGCCCCATACGTTTTGTAAGGCTTTTCTAAGAGGTGCTACCCTAGTAAGACCTCTGATAAGGGAACCTCTTCCTCCCTGGAATCTAAATTTGGTTTTAGACTTTGATTCTTCCTCTTTTTGAACCGTTTGCGTCTTATCCGCTCAATTGTCTGACTTGGAAGACCCTTTCCTTGATTGCAATTACCTCAGCTATAATGGTCTCAGAATTACAGGCTTTATCTATTCATCCCCTTACTTGATTTTCCATAAAAATCTGATTTCTCTCAGATCTTTCTTACCCAAGTTATGTTCTGAATACAGTCTGAATTAATCCATAGAGTTTCCTGTGTTTTTCCCCAATCATGGCCACAAGGCAAAGTATAAGCTTTAATTGGATGTTCGTAGACCGTTGCGTTTCTATTTACACAGGACCAATGAATTTACAAAATCTGATCCATTGTTTATCCTTTGCGGACAATAAAAGGTTGTGCGGTCTCAAAGGTGACAAATGGCTTTCAGACACTATAAAGCAGGTTTACAAATTGCGTAAACAAACACTTCCAGGAAAAATTAAAAGGCACTCAACGGCCTTGTCTACCTCTATTGCCTTTCAGGCCAAATTGCTTTTGGATTCGATCTGTGCAGCAGCTACATGGGCTAATCCTCATACCTTTGTCACTCATGTCAAAGTAGATGTGGCTTCCCGGAACAGGGTATCCTTTGGTTCCATGGTCCTGAAAAGTGTTGTCCTTTGAGCCACCCAAGAATCAGGTGCTGGGGATGCTGTCCCAAACAGCAAGAATGAAGGCGAGATATGGATGACCTAACAAAGACGTTATGTACTCACCATAATGTTCCATGTTTGTTGTCATAGATCTCGCATTCCTTCTTGCACCCCTCCCTCCTTCCCCCTTCCTGGAGGATCGAGACAAATCCCTTATTTTATTGGCTATACTGGCTAGGTTTCCTTTATACCATTCCTTGTGGTCAGTCTGTTTACTGCTGTTACCTTGTGTGGGAAACATTCCTTTATATGCAGGTGTCTTCGGATATATAGAGTTTATCTGTTAACTTTTATATGGTCTAGTGTTGGATTATCACAAATGATATCTGGGTAACTACTGCTAGGCATGCTGGGATAGGGGCCAGCCTCGAACCAGTAAAAGCTTTCGAGCTATAGTATACGGCCAAGTCTGAGAGGAGGATCTGCTCTGGACCCAAATAGCAAGAAGGAAGGTGAGATAAAGGACAACTAACATGGAACTTTATGGTCAGTACATAGCATTTTTCCCAAGCCTCAGCTTATACTTTATCAAGGGTACGAGAACTTGTCATAGATTTTGGGATTCCTGGCTGTGCTTAGAGACCCTTGCCATTAGCCTTGTAAATACCTGTGAATCTGTCTTGTTTAGAGTTTGAGGGCAGACGTGAAAATTTCTGCTTTCACCACTACATTCTCCATAATGTGGTAAGGTGTAAATTGCAGAAAAAGTTTGTACAGTATTGTGACTCCACCGCCTTCTCTTAGTATATTAGGGGGTAGAATTTCATTCTTTTCCTTTCTTTTTAAGCCTGATTTTAGCTAGTACTACTATATCTGGAGCATGGTGGCTAGGCCAGGCATGGAACTGTTGCATTTTATTGTAGAGGCTTCTAATATTTGTGCGTAATGTTAATGGAAGAACAAATGGTGTTAATGTATTGAAGGGGCATGGTTTAGGGGGTTGTAGTCAATTTTTTATAAACTCTTTCCAAGCTACTTGCAGTGCTGTGCATTTGATTCCCCACCAGGAAAAGTAATGCACACTCTTTGGAGCTGTTAAATTACTGACTGCTTAACAGAAGGTAACTGTATTGATCCATAAGCTTCCTGATTGCTAAACTGATAAAAACTGAAGTGCTAAAGCCCTTGTGCTTATACAGGTGTATGTCTTGGTGGGGGGACTTTTTTGTAGTGAAATGGGCTACTTGAAGTAAAACTTTAAAGCCAAAAGTTGTATGAATATGCAGTACAACTGTTTTTCTGAGTAGCTACAGTGTTCTGTGTTGTCATTCAGTTCATATCTTTCTTTGAAGTAGAAATGGGGAGAAAAGGACTTCATACTCTTGATGGACACAATTTGAGCTCATTGCAGAAAGTGCATGAACAAACAGCTGTTCCGTTCATCTTTTCTGTAAGGATAAGGGTTGGCATTTAAAAGGAGCCCCCTTCCAGTGGACTATGAAGACTTTTGCCATCAGGTTATGAACTGTCCATTAGAAACCCCTGCTGCCAAAGGCAATGCCATCAAATGCATGACTGCTTTCAAAAGTGTTTCTGTTGCTAGGTTTTTGTTTAAACCCAAGTAGCTAGCTGTTCACATCTTTATCAAGAATTACGATATAAACTGGTAGTTCGGATTTAGGCTTTGTGTTCTCATTGCTTATGGACACTTGTGGTCCTCCAGTTCCTACTACTCTGGGGGATTTTACTGGGACTTATCCCAGTGTTAAACGTGTTGTAGAAGGTCCGTTGGATAAGTGTTTACTGTCTCGTTTAATGAGTCTGCCTATGTGTTCACAAGCACTTTTTCCATCCCAATTTTACTCTGGATACCCATTTAGCTGGTGCTGTGCAAGCTCCATGTAGAACAAGCAGATAATATATTTAAAAGATCACGGTAAGCAAGCTGGGCATCCAATATCCATTGTTTATTTTATTTGCAGAAGTTGTACTTAACTGTTTGGTGACCCTGGTACGCTGAAAGTTTAGATGTGCTGTTCCGTTAAGGTGTGTTATGCCCCAGTATGCTGGCATAGAGTACATGCTGCCTCAAAGTGCTTTCATTTCTGAGGAAAAATATGCAGTGTTACTATAGGTGAATAAATCCATTGCAGACCCAGTAAAGGAGATCCTCCCTCAAACAACTGGTACAGTAGCAATTTGTTTCCAACTTATTTAAAGATAACCTGATAAGATCAGTTCCTGTGTGTTTTGTATGCAGAACTGTGACATTAGACCTATGATTGTGGATTAATATTTTTAGTACAATTATTTGTATGTTAGAAGGTGGCATAAGTACTCAAACATTGAAAAGAATGTAATGCTTGACATTTCAGAATATGTGAGAGAGGTAGTGCAGAAGAAATTGCTGCAGTCCTGGTTAAAGCTCACTGAGGGAAACGTCTTGGAACTACTTCACAGACTTGATGTGGAAAATTGTCCAGAGGTGGCTATATCAGCACTCACTGCAATGTTTGAGCTTTCTCCTGTCCACGAACTAGCAGAAAAATGTACAAATATTGACAGCAGGTATGTTTTCCTAGCTTGTGCTGGGGGTTTTCTTTATTTCATTTGTGAGCATTCTAAGCATTTTAAACAGTTTCAATTTTCAGGGTTGAGTATCAAGTTTTTTTTCCACATAATTTTTATTGATTTTTATAAATACAGGTGTAATAAAACTTTTAAACAAGGAAAACAAACCTAACTATATACAGTGTCCATAACAGATGTGCTTTTGATAATACATTCACATTTTATCTAACAATTTTTTTAGTTTTATTCAAGTCAGTTTGTCGTTCTTGAAGTTATAGACAGGAAAGAAAACGGCAGTATTAAGTACATCCAGTAAGTGTCAGCAACGGACAGCATCAAAGTCTATACATCACAAAGTCTCAGCGTATATAAGACCTCTTTATTGTGACTAAAAGTAAGCGCTTTCACCATCAGGCTTCTTCAGACTTTAGAATCTGTACACAAAGTAGATTTTAAATAGCAGAACCAGGTAATTGATTGTTCTTTAGTATCTTAGAACTAGTTTAAGTTTTCATTCTAGGATCCATATCTACTTTTGTTGTCTTAAGTAGTTTTATATATTTTTACACATATATTATATATTTTTTATAGGTGGTTTATATATTTAGTCACCTTAAGCTTTTAACAGACTAGGTTGACGCCAATGATTTTTATCATTTGTCTCTCATTTGAATCTATCATGATTTATTTTTATTTATTTAATGCCAATATATTTACAGATGCTTTGTGTATCTTGCCACTTTAAATGTTTAATAGTATTGAAGTCAACAATTTCAATTACCTGTTTCTGCTATTTAAAATCTACTTTGTGTACAGATTCTAAAGTCTGAAGAAGCCTGATGGTGAAAGCGCTTACTTTTTGTCACAATAAAGAGGGTCTTGTATACGCTAACTGAGACTGTGATATATAGACTTTGATGCTGTCCGTTGCGGACACTTACTGGATGTACTTATACTGCCGTTTTCGTTCCTGTCTATGACTTGGAATCTGTGGTTATTTTACTTAAGTATTTTCATTGCAGGAACATGTATCCCTTTGTGGTTTCTTTTATTCTTGAAGTTATAGTCAATAATTCTCTATTACATACAGTTTTGGCCAGTGATATAATTTCCACAAATGGTGTAATTTTTTTACTTTTCCAGTTTGAGGTAATGGTTTTTCTTGCTATTGTAAAGAGGGACCAGAATATGTGCACTTGTGTACTTGGAATGTACACTTGTATCGGAACATTAAGTAATAGTGAGTCTGTCACTTCACATCTGACCACAATGCTTTTATAAAATGTTTAAATTCCAGCCAAAAAGGGATTACAGTTTTACATTCTATAAACATGTGTCCAGTCTGCACCATACTGTTTCTTCACATTTCAAGCATTCAGATATTTTGTTTCCTGATATCAGGGCCATTTTGTGAGGAGTAAAGAAACTTTTGTGAAATGAATTTCCATGTGTATATTTTCCCAAAGGAAGATGTGGTATTACTGATTTAAGTATTTTCTTATTTTCCGAAAAGCTGTATTTATTAACCTATTCTGCGTAATTTCATAGAGATTCATCTGGGGCTTGTATGTCCGTTCGTAGTATTCTATATAATCTTGATACTGAAAACCCATCATTATTGCATAATGCATTCATTTGCAAAAAAAGTGTTAGAATGTTGGGTCTAGATGTGGATTTCACTATTTAACTTATTTTTAATTAATTTACTATATACTCTCTGAATGTTTGTATGTTTAGCCAATTGTTTTGATTTATGTTATATCTTGCTGTGAGGAAGTAGCCTCCTGAACATAATTGGAGTCAAATTGGTACCAAAGCACTAATCAGTTTCCTTTCATTTCTCCTATATGTTTCATGTTGCAAGAGTCCAATCACTTGTTTGTAAATGCTATAGGGAACATTAAAAATAAAAGGTCTCTTGTTTTCTAAACTTTGTTCATTATTTGTTTAAAGTTTTTTACTATGTAGGCAATAAAGGAAGATAATTTTTGTTCGTTACTTGTATTATAGCAAAAGTTTAAAACCAGATAAACTTTTTCTGCTTCTGGAAACATATTGATAGTTTCCACACTATTATCTACTAATACTGTTGCATGCCAGTTTTTTTCTGATTAGATGTGTACTTATTTAGCTGTTGACTTATGACGTTGAGAATGATTCTGCATATAGTTGTAAGTGTGGAAAAGCTATTCCGCCCTCTTCCAAATTTCTGTAGTGCCATGCATGACTAATTCTTGTTTTTTTGGAAACCATAGAAATTTAATAGAGATAAGTTGCTTCATTTATTTTTTAGGAGAAGCTATTAGTTTGGAAGGCGTACAAAATTTTAGGTAATACCTTAACTAAGGTTAACCTTTCTTCCATGGTAAAGAAAATTTTATTCCATTTGTTTAAATGGTCCTTGACAGTGTTAACATTGTGTAATTTATTTGTTTATATATATATATATATATATATATATATATATATATATATATATATTTATTCCTAAATACTTAAACATAGTATGGGTATTTTTCAACGATGGGTTTTTTGTTCAAAATAGTTTTGTTATGATTAAAATTTAAACCTGAAATCTTTCCAAAATTATGTTGAGATTTTGTGTTCAATTGGAGTCTATGCCCTCAATTGTTAATAAAATATCAGCAAAAAGCTGAATTTTGGAATTATAATTTGCATTAATATAAAAGCTACTTATCTTGTTGTTAGTTATGTAATTAGCCAAGGGTTCCACTGATATAGCAAATAAGGGAGATAGAGGACACCCTTGCTTGGTGCCTTTCATTATTTTAAGTGGACGTGATAAAACACTGCAGTTTTATGTACGATATTGAAGTGGTATATAATTTGCTTTACAGTTTTATAAAATCTGAGTAAAAGTAATATATTTCTAATACTTTAAATTTGGCCAACTTATAAAATCAAAGGCTTTATCCAGATAGCTAATGATAAATTTCCTTTTCTTTGTTCGCATAGTCTGTTAAGGTTAAAAGTCTAATGGCATTATCTTGGACCTTTCTGTGTGAGATAAACCCTGTTTGATCATCTTTTATTATTTTTGGCAAAAAGTGATTTAATCTCTCTGCGAGAATTGATGTAAAAATCTTGTAGTCCACGTTCAAAAGAGAAATAGGGCGATAAGAAGTTAATAGATTAGGGTCTTTGTCATGCTTTCAGATGGGTGAAATCATGGCATACTTCTATGAAGGAAAAACACTTGTCATTCTTTCTGAATTCTTCAAAAGCATCAATTAAGAGTGTCGCCTGGAAATATCTCTCCTATTAATCCATCAAGACCTGGAACCTTATTTTTAATGTTTTGTATTCTTTAAGTTCCTTTAATGATATTGGTTTAAGTAGTCTAGTGTTTTGTTACTTTAACTTTTTCTTTGTTGCTTTTCAAGAATTTTGCCTTTAAAGTGTCAGTATTAATTGAATTGGTGCTATTCACTGTTTCATGATGTGTTCTAAAGGCCTCTAATATTTCTTTTAGATCAGTTACATGTTTAGGTTTCTTCTTGGAATTCTCTAATTTCTTTATGATTGGCGTTTGTCAAGCTTTTCGATTTAACTGCAAGCCTATGTATATTTTTGGGATTGATTGAACAAGTTTGTAGTTTTATTCTCTCTGGGTTTATTGCTGCTTTGTGATTCAAAATCTGTGTATGTCACGTTCAGTTTTATTTCAGAAATTCTAACATTGTGTCCAAGTTCTTTATTAATATATCAAGTTTTGATTGTATTCTTATTAACTCTGTCCCATTCCTTCCTTTTGTTTAGATACCAACTTTTAGTTTTCTCATATACATTTGATTTTAATGTATCGCAGAGTATAATTCTAGAAGTCTCATCATTGATATCAAAAAATAATTTTATTTCTTTTAATAGCCATTCTTTGAAATCCTTTAGTGATATTTGCAGGTAGTCTCTGCCAGAAAATAAAGTCCCTAGATGTTGTTTACTTTAAAGAGGATAGCATTGTGGTCGGATAGTGGACATGAACTGATCATAACCTCCTGTATCTTGGATATTAAGTCATTGGTAACAAATATCTTATCTATAGTTTGTGTACCAAACCTATAGGGGTAATGTCTATATTGAAGGGATTCTGACTCTGTCTTATGACAGATATCCCTCATATTAGAAGCACTAATAAAATTGTTTAGCCTTTTGGCTGTGGCCGACAGTCTAAAATTGCCATTTTTAGTAGTGTCACTCTTAGAATACATTTAAAAGTCCCCTGCACGTGTCTCCTTTAGCTTTACTTGAGATTAATTCTAGATATGTATTTGCTGTTTCTGCTCCGATACCAGGTATCCAGTATATGTTAACTAAAGTGATATACTTTCTATTTATTTCTAGTGTTACCGTACTCAACATTCCAATTTTGTCTGAATGTGAAACAATAACTTTAGGTACAGGTAGGGATTTTTTCCGCAAGATCGTAGTGCCCCTTCTCTTGGTCTGGTAATGAGATTCAGCAAGTACTGAGTATCCATTAAAATAAAAAAAAATTCTGTTTACATCCTTTTTCTATTAAATGCGTTTCTTGTATGAAAGCAATGGCCATTGTTTTGAGATATTTACATACACTTCCTCTCTTTATACGATTAAGGCCATTGGTATTGAGTGAAACACATTTATATACAGATGTAATTGAAGACAATTTTTGTGTTATGTATTCTATTATGGACAAAAAAAAATTACTTTAAACTTACCTAATATATGTTCGTAACTATATACATCTACAAACATGGAATGTGATATTCCTGGTTTAATGAGCAAGTCAATTCAAGCCACCTTCTACCATCCAACAATCGTTGGCCATGATCAGTCTAATACTTCTACCCAAGGTTTAATGATTAGCACAATATGCAGCAAAATGACAACTCAATATATGTAGGACAGTTAACCCTTTAACGTGTCATTAAATTGCATATTAATTACTTCAGACAACTATGTCCATAAAATGAAGTATCTAATGACATTGACGCAAGCCGTACTATTTTCAAATGATAAGGAAATAAGCAAAGAAATTTACGCTTATATTAAAGATTCTATTTGACTTAATAGCATGCTTATATCAAACCCTCTATATTTTGTAATTGATACTAAGACTTTGCAGTAGAATGCAGTAATCATAACCTCCTGACTTTAACTTTGCTAGTATTTAACACATTTCAAATGAATACAGTAAGAATTGTATATTTACCAAACTTTTCATATCAACTTTTGCTGAACATGTAACATTGTGTAAAAATTAAATAACAAAAGGGAGTAGTCTCAAATAACTCTGAACATTGTCCTGCCATTCGCTAGAGTAAGGGATGTTTCAAATTTCCCCTATTATATCTCCTTACTATTTGTGTGTGTATGTATATATATATATATATATATATATATATATATATATATATATACACATGTATGTATGTGTGTGTGTGTATATGTATGCATATGTATATATATATATATATGTATATATGTATATGTATAATATATATGTATGTGTGTATATATATATATATATATGTATAATATATGTATGTATGTATATATATATGTATGTATGTATATATATATATATATATATATATATGTATAATATATGTATGTATATATATATATGTATACATGTATACATGTATGTATGTATATATGTATATGTATGTACATGTATGTGTGTGTGTCTGTGTATATATAAATATATATAAATATATATTTTGACCTGTCTCTTACTGCATAATTCTGCAGGAAATTGCATGTGTAACTTCTGTGGTCTAAATTAGTAGATTAGTACATATCCATTAAGTCAGTATATGATTAGATAAAGCATGCAGTACATATATTTCTAAACATATAGGTTCCAGTGTATATTTTTCTTTTTCTTTTTTACCCATCATAGTATACACTTATAGATCAAGAGTACGACAATATTTCAATTTAATTATATTAAACCGCTTCAGTTTACCCTGGCAGTTCTAGACATTATAAGCATTGTAAACAGCTATCTATACCTTTCAGGTTAATTAAACATATTAATCTGAAGTAGTTACCTTCATTTGTCATCAACCTTTGGTAATCGGATCCAACCCGTCCATCTTTCTTAGCTTAGATCCGAGTTCCTAGCTCCTAGCTCCTCCCCTTCAACCATAATCCCCTGCCAACCCTGACTGACCTCAGATCTAGTTTGCCACGCTCCTTGTCAGCAGCTAGGTTTTTGAGCTCCTGGTGTAGGATTTTGTGAGTTTTGTGGTCAGGTTTCCTTTTTTTGGCTAAAACTATCCTAGTTTATGCCTTTTTAGTTAAACGTATCCTCCCTCCCCTTTGCTGGTCGTAGCTTCTGTGTATTGTGTGTTTGGGGTCTAACAAGTGTGTTTTTCTTTAAGATGTCTGAGGCCCCAAAACCCATCTTTTCCAAGTGCACCGAGTGTGGCCATAAGCTCTCCTCAGCGGATGGCCACACTCTGTGTGTGCGGTGCCTTGGGGTTGAACACCTTTCCTCTGGGTGTTCCATCTGCGCAACGTTCAACCCCAGGGCACTGAAGGACCGGAGGTCGAAGCTGATCCTAGCGGGACTTTTGCCCCCGGATTCGTCTTCGACCTCCGGTGCTTCTGTGGCCTCCTCCCCAGCTTCGGCGGCCACTCCTGCCTCTCTCCCTCCGGTCGGGACTCAGACTCCCGCTGCAGCTTTGGAGGAGAGGGAGGCCAGGAAAGAAAAAAGTAGGGAGAAGCACCGCAAGCGGTGGGCCGAGGCCTCTGCTTTGGCCCCCCCGGCTAAGCGGTTTTCTCCCTCCAGGGCTTCCCGGTCTCCTCCTTCTCAGATCTGGTCTCCGTGCTTCTCACCAGGCCCCGAGGAGGAGACGACCCGATCTCCGTCGAGGTCATCAAGGCGGCATTCCCGGCCAGCCTCTGTGGCCTCGTTGAGATAGACTCGTAGCCTTTCCGACGCAGATTTGGACCGGATGATGCAAAGGTTTCTCCAGGCCCAACTGCAGATGGTAGTGCTCCTGCCCCCTCCTCCGGGGGTGAGCTCGATACCTTTCCTTGCCCCGATAGCTCCTTCTCCGACCCGATTCCCGGGTTCGGAGCCGAGCAGCATTGGAGCAGGGGGTGGGTCGGCGCAGACTCTTCCCTCGAGCCTTTCGAGTCCGTTTTTGTCGGATCCGGGCTCTTGGAGCCGTGGGCTGAGCGTCGGATCTGAGGGAATCAGTGAGTCTTCGGCTCCGTCTAGGTCGGAGCACACTGGTCCATCAGATCTGATGGCTTCGGCGCCGATCCGGTCCTTGCTTCGGCTCCACCCCGCACTCCCTCTCTGTTGTCCGGCTTCCATCACCCAGCCCCAGGGACAGCCTGCTTCGATGTCCCAGGTCGTTCCCTTGGAATAAGACGTGGCTGGTGAGATGTCCTCGGACAGCCCCCCCCGAGGACGTCCCTCAAGCGAAAGTGCAAGAGGAGGCACGTGGACTCCCCAGAGTCCTTGACTGATGACACTGATTTGGATGAAGGGGAAAGCTCCCCTAGGTCACCCCCCCCCCGAGGGCCCATCTACCTCTTGGGTGTCCCCTCTGCCCGACCCCTTAGTGGACCTTATTACCACTAGGGCGTGGAATGAGCCAGACACTGTGGAGCCAGTCCCCAAATGCCCGGATAAGATCCGTAGTCCACCCTCCGAGAGGTCCCATTTGAGCAAGGGTCCCCTCATAGATGCCATGTTGGTGGCGGCGGCCATCAAGAGGGAATTGCCTCAGGAGAGTCCCTCGGTCCATCCACCGAGCATGGAGTCCCGTTTGGACCGTTTAGGGAAGCGGGTTTTTAGTTCAGCGACCTTCTCCGTGAGGTCTCTGAACTACATGGCACATGTTGTTCTACTGCAGCGGGACCTTATCAAAGAGTATGCTGCGTCTCCCTCGGAGTCCATGTCTGTGGAGGACAAACAGTTGTACTCCACTCGGATGGCCACTCTCAGGTCCATATCTAACACCTCTATGCGGCTGTGGTCCCACGCCACAGAGGGAGCCGCTAGAGCTAGCGGAGCAGGCCTAGTCATGTGACGTCAGGCCTGGCTCAGGCATTGCAATTTTGCAGAACCCTTCAAGGCGTCTTTTGCGAATGCCCCTTTCGATGGTTCTGCCCTGTTTGGCAAGACCGTTTGCGAGACTTTGGTCCAGAGCGAAAAGGACGGGAAGACATTGTCTACCGTCGGAGTCCGCTTTTCTGCTCCCCAGAGGTCCTTCAAGAACCAAAAGGGACAGAAGATTGGTTCCGGATCCAACTATCCCAGTCCGCTCCAGATCGCCAGTCCTTCCGTGGCAGAGGAGGACAGGGTGGACGCCACCCTAGAGGCAGAGGGGGCCCGAGGAATGGTAGGTCCAGAGAAGCTTTTTCTGACAGGTCCACCCAGCGACCCTGAGGGGTTGCCCGACTGCTCCTCTCTGGAGGCAGTCGGGGGACGTTTTTTGAGGCACCTGGCAGCTTGGGAGTCCATCACAACAGACCGCTGGGCGCTTCGCATCATATCCAGAGGATACCAAATTCCCTTTTTTCACATCCCTCACAAACCCAAACGCCTCCCCGATGTCCCACTCTGTCAGAGGGAGGCTGCAGCTGCGGAAATTCAGCAGCTCTTAGGAAAAAGAGCCATCCAACATGTCCCCCCAGACCAGTTCGGATCGGGTTACTACTCCAGGTTCTTTTTGGTGCCAAAAAAGACGGGGGACCTAAGGCCAATCCTCTATCTCTCCCTCCTGAACCTGTCTAACCAAAGAAAAGTTCAGGATGGTCACCCTTCAATCCATTCTCCCCCTGTTGCGGGAGAGCGACTGGATGTGCTCGATAGACCTCAAGGATGCGTATTACCACATTTTGATGGACAAATGATCCAGGAGGTTTCTCCGCTTCCGGCTAGGAGCCAGTCATTAGTTCAAGGTCCTTCCCTTCGGTCTCACCTCAGCCCCCAGGGTGTTCACCAAGGTATTAGCAGTGATAGCGGCCCACCTGAGGCTCCAGGGAATGCAGGTGTTTCCATACCTAGACAACTGGCTTCTGACCGCCCCACAAGGCATCTACTCTGCTCAGCCAGGAATTACTTTCTCCACCTTGCTCCCCGGCTGGGGATCACAGTCAACACGGACAAATCCTTTCTCAACCCGACTCAGGTGATGGACTTTATCGGGGCCAGATTAGACACCAACAACTTACTAGCCTTCTTAACCACCAAGCGACTTCACACCCTGAGGCTACATGTGCGGGCCATTTTACTATAGTCTGCTCCCCCGGCGGGATTGGTCCTGAGGGCGCTGGGCTCCATGGCGGCCGCAATTACCCTGCTCCCCATGGCTCGCCTGAACATGAGGGTTTTGCAGTGGACTCTCCAAGTCCAATGGTCCTTCCATCGATACCCTCAGTCACCCCATTCCCCTCATCAAGGCTTGCAAAAGGGCTCTCGCATGGTGGTTACAATCACCGGTCCTCCAAGCTGGATACCCTTTCTCCATGGCCCCTCCACTCGCCACTGTGTCCACAGACGCCTCTTGCCTCGGATGGGGGGGCATTATGCAGGCACGGCGGTCCAAGGCACGTGGAACGATAGAGACCTCATTGCATATAAATGTTCTGGAGATGAGGGCAGTGCTGTTGTCATTGCAAGCACTTCAGAGCCTTCTTCCTACAGGAACAGTTGCAGTTCAGTCAGACAACATGTCGGTGGTCTGGTACATCAACAAACAGGGGGGAACCAGGTCCTACCCACTGTCGAGAAGCTATGAGAGTGTGGGAATGGGGGATCTCCACCAACTGCTTTTATTGCAACGCATATTTCGGGACAGTCCGACATCCTGGCGGACAAACTCAGTTGCACCATACTGTCTCCTTACGAGTGGTCTCTCAATCCCCAGGTAGCGAAGCAGATATTTGCCGTATGGGGACAACCCTGTTTCGATCTCTTTGCCTCTCCTTCAAACACGAAATGCAACAGCTACTTCGCTCTAATTCTCAGGAATTCCCCGGAGGGGGGAGACGCTCTGCATGCTTGGTCTACTCTATGCTTTCCCCTTTCTACCTCTGATGCTGAAGCTTCTACAGAAAGCTAGTCGGTTGAGGAGCAAAATATTCCTCATTGCCCCATTCTGGCCTCGTCAAGCTAGGTTCCCTTACCTCTGGTCTCATCTGGTGAATCCGCCTTGGATTCTAGATCCCCTCCCGGATCGGATTTCCCACCCCCTGGGCCTCCCAGTCCCGAACCTGGACAATCTCAAGCTTACGGCTTGGTTGCTCCAGTTCCACTCGTAGCTAGGACTCCCGGTATCTCCTCCCCGGTTAAAGCTATCCTAGTAGCAGCACACAAGCCCTCTACTAGGAAAGTCTGTAGGAGTAAATGGAGACGTTTTGCTATTTGGACGGAGCGTCAGAACCTAGACCCTTTCACAGCTCCGTTGCCCGCCGTTTTGGATTTCCTTTCAGGGCTTTTTCATCACGGGGCTAGCTGTTCCACACTCAAAGTTCAACTAGCAGCTCTCTCTCATTGCCACGTGGGACATGAACTGGGTCCTTTGATCACCACGAAGTTATGCAAGACCTTTCTGAAGGGCACCTTCCTACTCAGACCTCCAATAAAGGAAGTAGTGCCTCCCTGGGATTTGACAGCTCCCCCCGTTGAACCTGCAGCTTCAGCTGATCTCAAACATTTGTCATGGAAAACGGCCTTTCTCGTCGCTATTACTTCAGCTAGGAGGGTTTCTGAACTTCAAGCCCTATGTGTAAAACCTCCTTACTTGACCTTCCACAAGGATAGGGTTTACCTCAGGACCAATCCCTCATTCCTTCCTAAGATTGCTTCCAAGGCAAATATTAACCAATCTATTTATCTGCCAGTTTTCTTTCCTGAATACCAGAACAAAGGAGAATACAAACTACATTCTCTAGATGTGCATAGACAGCTGCGTTTTTACACTCATAGAACGGCTGGTCATAGACAATCCGACCAGTTGTTTGTCTCCTTTGCCAAATTTAACTTGGGTAAATCTGTGTTGGAAGGTCACCTTGTCGAGGTGGATTTCACAATGCATCCTTTTGGCTTATGAAAGTTCTGGCAGGCCCGCACCTCAGGGAGTCCCGCACCTCAGGGAGTCCGTGCCCACTCTACTCTGTCCATGTCTACTTCTGCTGCCTTTCGGTCTAGAGTACCCCTGGATGATATTTGCTCAGCAGCCACTTGGGCTTCACCTCATACCTTCATAAACCATTATAAATTGGATATTATCTCTAGAGGGAGAGCATCCTTGAGCTCTGCAGTGCTCCGAAACATCCTTCCATGAAGGCCACCCAAGGTGCAGGTAGCTGGGGACTCTGTCCCAAAGGTTGCTGACAAGTGAATTTAACTACTACAGATTAAGAAGTTATGTACTCACCATAACGTTCCATCTGAGTAGGTAGACTTCATTTGTCTGCAACCGTCCCACCCTCATTCCCCCTGACCTTCGGATGTTATTTGGCCAGAAGTTTTTACTCTGCCCTTTAAGGAAGGTAGTTGGTTTCCTTTTTCAGCCTTATTGGTTATGGGCAAACTTTATCTGAGGTCAGTCAGGGTTGGCAGGGGATTATGGGTGAAGGGGAGGAGCTAGGAGCTCGGATCTAAGCTATGAAAGATTGCTGGCTCTGATCCGAGGTCGAATCAGATTCCCAAAGGTTGCAGACAAATGAAGTCTACCTACTCAAATGGAACGTTATGGTGAGTACATAACTTATTTGCATATTCAAAAATGCTTTAAATTCTTGTAAGCAAAAACATTTCCAGTACCTTTTTCTGCTCAATTTCTAATGGATTTGCATTTCTAAAGCTTAAATAAAGTGGTACATTCTATGAAGCCCAGCTACTGAAATCAGCCATCCTTTCCCGTCGCACAGCTTCACACAGTGATGACGAAAGTTCAAAGGTCACACTTCTTTCCTTCATGCTGTAAATTAACAGGATGGCCACTGTGTGCAAGAAAATGGCTGTGGCTGTACTGTGCTTGAGACTCAAGTGAAGCTTTTAAACATTCTGGCAGCAAAAAGTCTCTGGTATTAGCAAGATTTGTGCATCTAAATAAAAAGGAACTGAACATGCGCAACCACTGTGCTAATGGTAAAAAGGAGGCTATGTTAATGGCATCTGCTACGGCTAGTCTATAATCTAAACTATATTGATAGGTACCACTATAAAGGCACTATGGATCTGAAGTAGTTAACTTCATTTGGTCATCAACCTGTGGGTTTAGGATCAGATATGGATCCATTCTGGCAGCTTTCCAAGCGAAGATCTGAGCTCCAAGCTCCTCCCCCTTACCCATACTACACTGCAGCCTCCTTCCAACCCTCAGATCTTGTTTGCTGCGGCTTCACCAAGGCATGATCTCTGAGCTCCAGGTGGGTATAATGGGATTTTTTGTCCAACTTTAACTGTGCGATAAAGTTTGTGTGTGCATGGATAGTGTTACCCCCTTTTTCTTCCTCTCCTACGGGTTTCAGCTCAAAAAAAAAAGTTAAAGCAGTAGCAAATTTGTATTTTTTACTTGGTGTAGGCCTCCCCTTCCCGCTCTTGGTCTGTGTGCGTATTTAGCTAGGTTCCTAGATGGACTTCGGTTGTTGTGGGGTAGTGATATCTGACTCCCAGAAGCCGACTTTCTCCAAATGCAGTGTGTGGCTATAAGCTGTCCCTGGCCGATGGCCAAACTCATGTGTTTAGGAGTTCCCCACCATACCTCGGGTTGCAAAATTTGTGCAGCCTTTAACCCTCGGGCTTTGCGGGATTGCAGGGCCAAGTTGATTCTGGCTGGGCTTCTCCCTGCAGAATCGGCGTATTCTTCCTCTAAGGCCATGGCTGTGGCTGTACCAACTTCTGGTCCTCCTCCCCTGTCTGGGACTCGCACTCCCGCTTCCAAACAGGGCGACAGAGAGGCCTGGAAGGAGAAGCACTAAGAGAAAGAAAGAGAGAATGAGAGAGAGACAAGGAGAGGAGTCAAAAGAGACTAGCGGACCCATCAAATAGTCAACCCCCCCCCCTGTCAGTGGTCTCCATCTCCCGGGAAAGGCTCCTAGGCTGTCTCCCCTCTGCATAGTTTTCCCAGATATTCCCTTGAGCCAGAGGAGGAGGTTCAACCTGCTACTAGGTCGTCCTCACATCGGCCCTTCTGGCTGGTGTCTGCATCCTCCACATCCAGATGAAGCCCCTCTGAGGCTGCCATTGACCGGATGATAAGATTCTTACAGACTCAGTTGCAGATGAGAGTGTTGCTGGATGGTTCCTCCAACCTCGATGCCGGCCATGCCCTTGAGTTTGTCGGATCCTGTGTCGGATCTGGGCGTCGGATCCAGGGGGGGATGTGTCATCGGCTCCATTGTGCTCTGGACATACCATTCCTCTGGGTCTGGCTGTTCCGGATTCAGATCCGATCCCTTCGGATCCGAGGGGGATGGCCACTCGTCCTACTAGTTTCAGGGAAGCAGGTTCCCCTTTGGCCTTCGTTGTGGAGAGGGATCTCTCAGGAGGGTTGAGACCCCTCACTCTTTCCTCGGAGTCCGCCCCTGCTCCTTAGCAGCTGAATGTGTCTTCTGTCAACCAAGTCCTCCCAGGGGCAGCCTGTGTCTGATACGCCCCAGATGGTTCCTCTTGAGGAATATGAGACTGTGAGCCCTCCCTGGAGAGCCCCCCCCCCCCCCACGAGAGGATCCCTCACAAATGCCAGTGTAAGAAGAGGTACATGGACCCCCCTGAGTCCCCTCATAGAAGATACTGACTTGGAGGAAGGGGAAGGCTCCCCCAGGTCACATCCCGAAGAAGTCTCCTCCTGAGACATAACGGAAATCCTCAGTCAGAGGGGAGGTTGGTCTGCCCAAAAGCCTTCCTCGGATGAGTCTGTATTCTTGGAGGTGTTCGCAGGCCCATCTACCTTTTGGGTGTCCTCCGGATGATCCTCTGGTGGACCTCATTACCACCACAGCTTTTAAGGAACTGGACACTGTAGAACATATACCTAAATGGCCAGATAAAATTTTGTGCCCTCCTACTGACGAACCTACATGGAGTAAAGGTTCCCCAGTTGATGCCATGGTGCTGGCGGCGGCTACCAAGAATGAACTGGCGCAGGACAGTTCCTCGGTCCATTCTCCGGATAAGGAATCTAGGGTGATGGACTCTGAAAGCAGACGTATGCTTCAGCTACCATTGCTATAAGGGCGCTGAACTATATGACCCACGTGATTAGGTTTCAGCATGACCTTGTGAAAGAGTACCCTGAGTCTCCCCTGGAGTCCATTTCTGCTGAGGATAAACGTTCATTCTCTGCACATATGGCCACTCTTAAGTCGGTTACTAACATGTCCATGCGCTTACACTCGCCACCAAGGCAGCCGCTAGGTTGGCCAGGTCCAGCATTTTCATGAGGTGTCACGCCTGGCTCTGGCTTTGAGTTTTTTGGAAGCTTTCAAGGCATCCTTTGCAAATGCCCCTTTTGATGGTTTGACCCTGTTCGGGAAGACCGTCCGAGATGTGCTAATCCAGAGTGAGAAGAATGGAAAGACGCTGTTGGCCATTGGGATCCGCTTCTCTATCCCTCAAAGGTCCTTTTCCAGGAATCTGCAAGGGCAAAAGAAGTTGTGGTTATGGAAGTCTCAGCATTCCTCGGGC
This sequence comes from Protopterus annectens, assembly GCF_019279795.1. Lineage (NCBI taxonomy): Eukaryota > Metazoa > Chordata > Ceratodontiformes > Protopteridae > Protopterus > Protopterus annectens. The sequence goes on along the minus strand of NC_056729.1, from coordinate 351,497,907 downwards.
ACACTGGATTCCTTTTCCCATAGAGGCAGATGGGGACAAGGTGGGACGCCGGCCCAGAGGCAGAAGGGGACTGAAGAACTTAATCAACAGTCATTTACCTCCAAGGTGCCTCCCAGATGTTCGACCCGTTCAAAGGGAGGTGGCAGCTTTGGAAATAGAAAAGCTGCTAAACAAGAGCAATCCAGCCGTCCCCCCAGACCAGTCCAGATCAGGCATCTATTCCAGTTTCCTTTTGATGTCAAAAAAGACTGGGGACTTGAGGCATATTCTCGACCTATCCACGTTGAACCTGTCCGTTGCCAAGGAGAAGTTCTGGATGGTCACCTTACAATCCATCCTGCAGTTCTTGCAGGAGGAAGACTG